>NC_031768.1:60657260-60957260 GCF_001522545.3 Parus major | reverse complement strand
AAGCTATTAAATATATCTATGGAATTCTATGAGATGGGAGCTATTATATCATGCTCTTAATACTGCAAACCCTTCATACACACTTGTTCAGAAAAGAACATTCAAAGGTAAGTGAAGGCCCCCTAAGATAAGCCTCTTCTTGTTGGAAATCTAGTGTCATTAATATACTCTAAGCAAACAAAAATGAGAAATTATTAAACCTTCAATTAAGCACTGTCAGATATACTATAATTGCGTGAAAGCAATACCATGCAAGATGAATTGTTAAACAGCTGAGAGAAACAGTGGATAAAGAAAAATTATTTAATATAGATTATTATTAAATTACAGATGTTTCAGTCAAAGGTAACATGCCATGTATGAAGTGGTCAGATGTTTTTACGTGGTCAGATGTTTTTACTTTCATATTGCATACCTGAAGTTGCAAAGCAATGCCAACAGACCACAGAGGGCCCCTAAAATTCCTACAGACCACTTTGCAAGAGGGTTGGTAGCCCCCATAAGACAGAATGACATATCCCATTCTAGCTAGACTCTTTTTGCTTTTTAAAGCTGTTCTAATTCATCTCTGCAGTTTGCAGGAAACCATCAAAATTCAGCAGACAGAAAGCCCTCAGGCTAAAGAAATACTTTCTCCCACCAAATTCCATTTAACTTTGTTTGAGTTATAAACTGTTAAAAACCACAAGATCCCCATTAAAGCTTGACAACCTGAAAAAAACCTATTTCTGGCAAAGTGACAAAACAAGTTTAAAAAGAGGGAGAGAAGAGGATTTATTGATTTATTGGTTTATTGCACTGCCAAGGAGCACTGGTGGGATGTGGGAGACACCAGACCACGGGAGCCTGGGCCAGGTCTGGTTGCTCTGGTCACACCTCTCCTTACCATCTCCTCTGGCCAACAGCTGGCACAGCAGCTGGAGCACTGCACCACCTTGCCAGCAAGGCTGAGTCCTACATGACAACCTGCTCCTGATGAGGTTAAGATTGCAAAGGTATTTTTCAAGTTTTTTCTTTAAAAAAAAAAAAAAAAGTTAAATTTATAACCACCTGAATAATCTTGGTTCTCTAATTAATTCTCTACCTCCATCATGATATATTCTACTTTTATTCCTCTGTGCTATTTTTTCCCTTGTTGTGATCCGATTCATCCCACGTAGTGTAATGATATTCCTTGCAGAGGGGAAAGAATAGTGATAGCACATACAGCCATGATATGATTTTTCCTTCACTTATTGTGCCCTGGTAATGCAATGCTGATCAGGTCCTTTCCCCCCCACTACAACATACAAGAAATATTGGTGAATCATTAGGCACTTGTTGCATTTTCTTTTCTAATTTTGGACCATTTTTCCCCTAACTTCCTGTTTTTGATGTGTCATAGACTTGTTTTGTTTAATTAAGTTTTGTCTATAAGCTTCCTTACAGTCAGAAAAAAACTACTGTGTCCTTTAGTCAATGCCCCTAGCACCATAAAAATATTGTTATTATTAAGTTTTTTTCACTATTAACATATTCTAAAATATTGCAGCTATCTTAAGTGATGAGCTAACATAATTTTTATTGAAAGATTTCTTTGTGTTTGAGATTTTACTGATGGAAATTTTTGCCTGACAAAAATAGTTTCTTTAAAAAAAATTTCTTTAAATTCACATTTCTGCCTTGTAATTCCATGCCTTTGTTTCTATGTCTTTTTTAAGCACCTTCGCTGCTTTTAATACTCAAAACTTGGCAGGCAGTAAAGTTTTCAGTTAATCAGCATATACACAAGTTAAAGCTTTAATTTAAGTTTAAAGCTTTTAATTTAGCTCCTCAAATATTTTCTCCCAAGTACCAGGCATTTTGTCAGTGATGTTGCAGGGGCTCAGACACTGCTAAGTTCTACAGAGCAATTAATCTGAGCTGCATAATTTAGCTTCAGAGCATATAAAAATCAGAATTCAACCACAACTGAGTATGTCTGCAACCTGCTACAACTGTTAAAAAAGTAAAGGCAGATAGAAGATTATTACAGGCAATTTTAAGATAGCTAGTGAGCCCTTATTCGATGATATTTTTTTAGCCTTTTCCTTTCTATTTATGTATGTATTTTATGTATGACAATGTTTATGTATTTAAATGCAAAGCATCCCTTTACTCACAGCTCAGGCAGATTGCACACAAGTGAGAAACTCCTAAAAAGACTAATGAAGAGCAACAACTGCCCTGCATGGATTTCAGGTATTTTACTGCAAAGGTTTAGTACACTGTGTGTGCACAGTAGAGCTTTGAACCTGGGAATAAGCCCTTTTAAGATGCTATTAGAAGTAAGAAGAAGTGAAAGGTCTTTGGCAGATGTCTTGCCAGAAACTGGGTATTTCTACCCAATTTCTTCAGCTTATGAGGACAGAAAGGCTCCAACCCCATCGAGCTCGGGACATGAGTGTCAGCCTGTCTTTGGTTGATGAGAAAGCCAGAGACAGGAGAAGTGATGGGCTCCCTTCACATTCAACCTCCAGGCAAAGCATTTTAGAGACTACTGGGATGGAAGATGACATGAAGAAGAAAAATTTGAAAATTGCCTCACAATTTTGCTGTCAAATCAAGAAACCTATCAAAAGTTAGGAAGAGCTGAGGGAATTATTATTCCACAGGGACTTTGTACAACTGGCATGGAACTGTCTGTTCCTGAAGATGGCTCTCATTCCTCCAAACCACTCAGGCGTCTGAGGGGAGGGCCTGTGGACAGGATCTCAAACATCAGTTTAAATCTACAGAGGACACTTAAAACCAAAGGATGTAGCACTTCCTTATAAATAGTTTATAAAAATTATTCCACCTGCCATAGCAATGGAAAAAGCAAAGAACTGCAGCTGAATTTGTAACACACATGGAACTTTTCAGCTGAAGAGGTCTTTATGCACAATGTTCATCAAAAGCAGAGTTACCCACTGTCTGCATTGCAAAAGGTGTTTATTGTGCCAACATACTGTGGACTGGAGTGACTGATTATATCAAAGCAGGAATCTGCACATTGATTGCACATTGATCTAGAAGTAGTTGATGACTCTGCTTTGTCATGTCGCTGATGGCACAGTAGAGATCTTGATAACAACATTTTATCAATTAATCAAGATGTAGTACTTAAGCTGAATCAAAGGAATGAGCTTTCCTGGAATTACTATAGAAGTGACTTTGCATGGTTCAGTAGAGAAAGAAATAGCTCCCATAAGACTTAATGTACTTTACAGAGACACATTTTCTTAATTACTTGTAGGCATGTAAATGATCACAGTAAGTTCCCAACATGAGACAAAAGAAAATTTTTGAAACATTTAGCCAAAGGAAAAAAAAACAGCTACCACAGATCTCTACCATATATTGAAAACATTTTTTTTTAAGCAGATCCCTCTAATTGGACAACAAAATTAATAATATTATTCCAAGATTTCCATAAAATGTTTTATCTTCATAAGACAGCAGCTTCAGGCATCCTTCACAAAATACTAACTTGCTGTTCAATTGACAAAGATTTTAAAGCCAATGTAGAAAAAGGCAAACCTTTTTCTATGGCCACTGATGATGCAAACCATGGATCTACAAAAATGTTGATGATAAACTGTTTGTTACTGCATGATCAACATGGGAATATCCCATGATATTCAAGACACCAATAGAACCTGCGTAATACTTGCAAATGCGAGGAGTGTGCTGCAGTCAACTAGCTTCAATTTGGTCATACATCATCTGTGACAACATTATGACTTTACTGCTAATGATGACTTTGGGATACACCTTTCTGCCCACAGATATATGGAGAAAGATAGCAAATGGCTTCTTGCCAATTGCCTTCATCTATACAAACAGCAAAAGCATTCAAAAGATAAATCAACAGATAAAATTGTGTATAACAATGAGTTTGCCTTCTTTTTCTGGAATTCCAAGTTTCAAAACTATTGAAGATCTTAAATTTGCTGAGTTTGAAGCAGTGAGGTAGGGTAGCTTGCACCATGGATCTTTCCATGTCTTGTGATTGACAAAATATTAAAATGGTTTTCTGTTAAGAGGAGTTCCTACAGAATGGTGGGGATTTCCACCTTGAAGCTTTTAAGTTATTTAAACAAGAACACATTTTGGGAAGAAGCAGACATATTTTTGGTGGCTTTTATATCGCTCAAAAACTTGCAACCCTTACAAAATTAGAATACTCCATATGTGATGAAGTTCATGAACTCATAGAAAAGTAAAACATAATAGAAAAAACATCAAGTTTGTTAGTCAATGATGTCATTCATATTTAAAACCATGACATGACAAAGGAGGTAAAAGTGGAAGTGAAACATTATTTAGAGGCATAAAATCCATACAAATTTCTCTTTGAATTGAGGAACAACAGTATATCATCCTAATCTATTCACTTTCTTAAAAAAATACATTTCCTTTTTAAGGAAGACATAAAGATTCCAGGAAGGTTGAAGCTTGATAAAAAAGCTAGATCATAAAAATATATATGTGTAAAAAAAAAATTGTGTACTGAACAATTCAGTAAGAGATTTATACATATTTCAGGAATTTTACTTTTGAAAATAGGTAATATTCAACCATAAAATCTTGTTGTTTCAGTTTATTAAACCATATGGGTTAAGAACCACTTTATTATGTCCAGCTTAGGCTGGTTCTTCCAATTTTGAGGGGATTGTTTTAGTGAGCTAGTTTCTTTCTAGTTCTTCTTCCATTCCATAAAGCTGTCTGCTGTACTCTGTTCTTCATTTTTACTGGCAGTAAATGTTTCACTAAGATATTTTCTCAATCAGAAACACTGTCTGGAGAGTCAACAACTTTTTTATTTACTTCTCTCTGTAATGTATTCATGTTAGCTTTTCATTGCATAGGGGGAAAAAGAGGAAGGGGTTTTTTTGAGTTGACAAATTCCCTCCAATGTACTGACAGTTAATGGAATGTGAAACATGTGGGCATAACAGCAAACTAAATGAAAATGGCTCTTAATATGTGTGTTTGTTTTGCTACCACATGGTTTGAGAAAATGCACATTCATTTCAAATAGCTGTGCAAAAAATCATCTGGTTTTGTGCAACAAGTTTTAATCCTTTTTTACAGGTACTGAGCTTTACATTTGCCAGTAACATTACAGTATAGTTACTGTTGACACTGTAATGGACACACAGCTGCAGCAAGGAGAGGATAAAGGAGTGGCATTTGTTGTAGAAAATAGGATAAAAACACCAAATAGGACAATTTTCATTTTCTTCTCTCCCCCTTGCTTATTTTTTCCTTTCATACATGTTAGCACACTTCTTGTATATAAAGACAAATGTATATGTTTCTTTGAAATAAAAATAAATTAATGAAAGAACCTGAACTTGGAGTTCAAATTTTAGTTCCTCCAAAGGTGTTTGTAAACTCCACTCAGGTGAAAGCAGAGCCCAGTGCTAAGTGTCAGGTTGTGGGGAGGCTTTTCTGCCTACCTCTCTGCAGATGCTACAGGACTCTGGCAAAAGTGGCTTAAGAAGGTACTCCCTGTAGTCATCCTTTATGAGAGACTTACCATGATGGTAGACCCATGGCAACAGGTTTTCCATCATACCTTTTATGCAGGAAAACAGCTCTGGTACTAAACCTCTTCTTAGAGCTGGGCTTAACTTTCTGGGAACTCTGACAGGGAGCAAAATTATCCTCCTTGACAGAGCAAGATCCCCATGGAGAACTTGAGTACCTTCATGGAGGGAAGTGATTAGAACTCCTATTTCTAAGCTCTCTACATAAGAAGTGAGGGATTCTCTATTTGTAGTTGTATGCTATTTTTTTTCCCCCTGCAAAATACAAAATGTGAAATACATTCCTAAGGCCTGACAGTAACTGTATTTTGAACTTACTCAGGTTTACAGTGAGGCAGGTAGCAGATCTGTGACTTCACTTCAAGCTAAGGCCAGGTTCTGTCCAATGTTTTCCTGTGATTTGGAAAAGAAATACTTCCCAGAACTTGCAATGCAGGTTGTTGTTCTCCATGCATGTTCACTGAGATTAATTTGAACAGAATTAGTTGTTTCATCTAAAGGTTTCTATTTAGTTGTATCCCAAATTTATATTCCCATTATAACTTAGGAAGTGCTGCTCAGCTGAAGAACAATTAATAGGCAGGATGAAGGACAACAGTCAGGGGAGTGATGGTGTAGGTTAAGAGCTTGTAGCAAGTGTAAGAAGTCCAGGTAGCATCCAACAACAGGAAAAAAACTATTCTTAGCCTCACACTCAAAAGAAAAATGGAGAGTACTTGCAACAGTGTGATTTACCATTCTCTAACCAACACAAAAGACGATAAAAAAAGGAATATAAAAGTTGGCAGAGGAAAAGCAGCTGCTGAGGTAAGCACTCCCAGCCTCGAAAGCAAAATTGGAAAAATTATAAATGTGGTCAGAACAAAGAACCTGTGACCCCTGGACCAGAAAGCTGAATGCACACACAGCTTGTGTCTTGGTATTCATGTACCCCTTGGCACTCCACAGTACCCACTGCTCCCCAGACAACAGAGAAATCAGGTAAATTTAGAAAGGAGTACTTATTGCTGCTTAGTTTTGTGCAATTTATTTTTGTTCCCAGTAAGTTTCTCCATTAGGTTTGTACTATCTCTGCCTTCACTACCAGCTGTTTGGTTACTTGCTGCCTGGGTTTGTCCCTGCAACCACAGCTGTGGCAGTGAAGCAGAAAAAAAAGGGTGAGGGACCAGAGGAGGAACAGCTTAGGTGATGGCAGAGTTTCTTTCTAAAAGGAAAAGTTGTAGGTGAGAAAATAGTAATGGTAGGTCAGTGTTAAGTCAGTGGAGTGTAGTTTTAAGTGCAAATTAAAGCTCAGAGGAAAGTGTAACTCTGAAAGTGGGGTTGAAGCCAATTAAATAGAAATGCAGCCTGAAACTCTCTGCACCACAGCTCTGTCACTAAAGCCTGTTTCCTTCACTAGGAGATGCCTTTCCCATTAAAAAAAAACACACTGCCTTGTTCTCATCTCAAAATAACTCAAAGTTTTCTTCCTTTGGTTATGACTGTTCAGTTCCTTGTCATGGCAGGAAACTGAGTTAAACTGAGTTGCTATTGTAATTTTCTGGAGTCAATTTGAGGTTCATACAAGCTCATTAGGGAGAAACATATTGAGCTCCATGGGGTATTAGTATGGACTCTGTGTGTAATATCCCCTCTTCTCCACACCTACCCCAAAACAGTGGGGTAGACAAAAACACTACCAGTATTTACTACTATTGAACTTATAATTTCAGTTTTTCAAGTAATTTACACATGATTGAAATGCTGTTAGCAGCTCCAAAATCCAGCCTCCAAAATTATTGCTGCCACTTTTGACCATATGTGTCCTAAATATATCTTGTTTTCTTCTATGAAAACTATGATTAGGAGACTCACTATGCTCTATATTTTTAAAATTACTCCACAATTTTTTCCCTCTGTTTGCTACTTTGCAGCTCTTACTGCTTCCTGTGGCACGAATCTCCACTGCCTTTCAGAGGACTTTGTTATAGCTTTGCCTTTTAAGACCCTGAGTGGAGATTGCACCAGAATATACAGCCAGGTAGAAGCAGGGAGCAGCTGGTAAACAGAGCATTTGTTCGTCTGTTTACCACTCTGAAACTCTCTCTGTTAACAAAGGAAGGACATTACTGAAAAAAAAAATAACATTGGGTTATAGTAGGTTAGAAACTGAGTCAAGAACATGCTGGTGCAAGAAACTTCAATCCAGTTGTGTGGTCTTCAAACAGATGCTTCATATGTTGCAAAGGTAAGAAATTTTTCTTACACACATTTTCTTTCCCACACAGCACTGTTGAGAACCTGTCTGGAGCACAAATTTGTAAAACTATCATGAAGATCACAGAAGAAAGTAACACTGTCTCTGAGAGCTTTAGGAAACATACTGATGAGAGATGATTTTCAAGAATTTTCTTGCATCTATCTAGAAGAGTGAGACCTAAAGAAAAAGAGAAACAGAGGTCAAATCTCTTCCACACCTTCCAAAAGAAACAGTTTTCATAAAGGACTGCAATCAATGGTTTCATTTTGCACTGGGTATGGAATAGAAGGTTCTTTGCCACAGAAGATAAATAATCAAATATAAGAGAAAAACACCTTCCAGAAGTAGTGATATGGTAAAACCTGGATACTAGGAATATGTGTCACTTTCAAAGCAGTGCCAAGAACATGTACCTAATCTGTCCCAGAGAAGGGAGGTGGCTAAAAGGACTTCTTCAAGACCCTTACAGGATTAATATTTTCTTTAGTTTGTGCACAAGTTCTACACATCCCACTTTCAGAGTATCCCACCAAACTTCCCTCACAGCCAATTGAAAAATGCTGCTGTCATCACCAGAAACTCCTAGAGAGATTTCATTCGTCAAATATCTGTTGGTATTAGCTGCCAAGTAGACAGCTGTCCTAGTAGTGAAGTCTTCTCTTTTATGGTTCCTCTTCTTTTGCTGGTAATGTTTCATGCTAGTCTAGTACATACTGTATATAATATTTTTTTTCTCCTCATTTCTGCTTATAGAAATTTGCCGCCTTCATAGATCTCAAACATCTTTTGTTTTGCTTTGTACTGTATGCAATAGAAATATATTATCTCTATAAACCATATGTTAAACTGACTTTTACAATGGAACAGCTGCCTTGGATTTGGTGGGATGGTTCAAAAAGCTGTCAAGAGCACTTACTCTAAAATCACTGGAGCAGGTTTGTATTCCTCTGACAGAGCCCCTGGTGAATGTTCAGCAAGCACATACCTACTTGTGATGTGATATGAACCAGGTGTTAAGAGGAAAACAGGATGGACATTTGAATGGGGAGGTGTCATTTCAGTGACTGATACTGAAAAGAAATTATTTTTAAGCAGGAGGTGTTGATTGCTGCTTCAGTCCCAGCCTAGATTTTAACAAAATTGTGTCACATGCACAGTATCTTCCTGCCTTAGCCTTCTAACTGAAAAGAAGATTAAATTAAAAAAAAACAACATGTAATGTACTCTGAATGGTTTATCCTGTAAAACTGTGATACCCAAGCTCAGCTGAGGTCTATAGTCATCATCTTAAGCTCCTTATCACCTACAGTGTTCACACACAAATTATATTCCCTCCAATCTCATAAATTCTAATTAGCTTTAACTCTGATGGCTTACAGTTTCTGATTAAGGAGATCATAGTATCTCACTTTGTTGCAGAATCCCTCAAGAAGGAAAGTAGAGCATTTCAATGATAGTCTGATATGATGTTAATAACCTACAAGCATTATGTTCAGACCTGATATCCTTAATTAAGAAAATTACAGTTGTCCCATTTGGAAGCTCCTAAGAAATAATAGGACAGATAAAAGTAAAACATTTACAAAATGAAAGCAGCCCTTTAGCAATGTAGCTTTGATGACTACCCTTAAGGAAAACTCATATCACAAATGTATTTTGTACTAGCAAGTTCTTGTAGTTCACCATGGAGAAATTCAAGAGCTGGCATCTGAATTATATACTTGCTGGTTTTAGCTGGAAAAGTGCTGAAGGGTTTACCTCATTGCTGGTATCACATGTTGCCTGCATCCTGGGGAACCCAATTTTCCTTGAATTATTGTTTGCAATTCCTTTATCTAATGCTGCCTTTAAAGATAGAAAAGCCAGTTGCTTCTCAGATTTTACAGTTTGTGCCACTAAAGACAATGATCTGCCATACTCTGTGCTTTCTTCCCTTTTGTTCTAGGCTTGTCCTTTTTGCCCTCAGCCTTTATGGCATGGCTACCAATTTGCTTTGTATTTCCTGCTGGCAAACTCTTGTGCTTTTTTATGTCTATGCAGACTTACTCTGTTCTGACAGGCTTTTTGGAGTGCTACTTTGAAAATTCAATTTCCCTGGGCTGAACTCAGTTTCACTTTCACTGTCTCTTCCCAAATATTTTTTGGCAGCATTATAGCACTCTGACTATCTTCTTAACTCAAAGAGAACCTATCCTGTGTCAACAACAGTAACATCCATTTCCACTACTGTAACTTAAAGCTAGACTGCTTGCCACGTCTGTCTGCACTAAGGCAAACCTTCCAGAATGATTTAGTGTTCTTGCAGACATGAAGGGTTCTGTATACACAAATAATGATGTGCAACATGTTGAGCTGGTTTTAAAAGTATCCTTTACAAAGGAAGTGTTGACCAAGAATTTAGGAACCAATATATTTTGCCTCATATAAAACAAAAACAATAATGCATGGATTTTTTGCCATTACCTTCCTCACTTACTTGTTTTTCTTTACTTCTTCTGCTGCAAAAGAGTAGGAAAAAGAGTGAATTGGAAGCAGTGGAGTGAATTGGGCAATTTCTCAAATTTTCCTCCTTCTAAAGAGTTTTGCTCTCTGTTTTCTTGTTCTCCCTTTCTCTATCATCAGCACAGTTATAAAATAGAAAGGAAGAAAGTAAAAGAAGTCCTGAATCTTTTCTTTAAAAAAATCTTCCCTCTCCCTTACCACTAAGAAGGGGAACAAACCAATGAGATGCACATAAGAATGAAGGGATCTTCCATATTTTCAATCTACTCCAAAATCTTCCCAAATTAAATCAGTTTATTCAATTCTGATCATGGATATCTGTAAGGTGACAAGATACAGTGGCTTTCTTTTAAGTAAAGTAAGCGACTTGAGCTGTTATTTCATGCCTGAAGTTTGACTTTGATATTCATTAAATATCTTTCCCTTCCAAAGGTGACAGAGAAACAGCAGCTGTGGACAGTTTAGTTACAGCTGAATCTGCAGTAATTCCTTCTGCAGGAATCCCCCTGTTTTAAATATTCATGGAGTTTTTACCCTCTGCCTGTCTCTCCTCTCAAATTTAATTTGCCCTCAGCCCTTTGCAGTATGACACATCTCCCCAAGGAATTTGCCTCTTTGTTTCAGAGGGGTGTTTGGATTCCCTACATGCACAGAAATTGCATCTCCTCTGCTGAATCAGAAGATGCCCAGATCAGTGTGTGAACTGGATTTGCTGTGCACTCAGTGGTTGCTCTGTGAAAGCATCCTAAGCTATGGAAGAGCAAGGATCAACAGAGTCCATCTTCAGGAGAGCAGGGCAGAAATTCAACCCCATTGCTCTCGAGGTGGGTGGCTAACACAGCCACCTGCTTGTGGCCACATCACAAAGCAGGGAATATTCTGGCAATGGGGCCCCACACAGCTCCTGCCATCCTTTTCCCTATGAAATCTGCATCTATGCCAGACACCCACACCACCAGACAAGCACACAATGGAGAACTGCAGCTCAAAACCGCTGAGCAATGAGCTCTGGATATTTACGGTCCGCACTGACGCAGCGTCTCCAGTGTTGGGCAGTGCGGGTGTCAGGCACAGCACACAGCTGGGTGGGCTATAGAGGGAGGTTTGTGCTGCCAGGCTAAAGGCAAAAGTACAGTTTGGGGTCACATCTGTATGCTTCCCCAGGACTTCTGACAGGATAGCATCTGCTATCTCCCTGCCAAAACACAGGCATATGTTCTGTTAGCCAGCGTCAGCAAACTGCGTGCTGATGGCCACATTTCTCCTTACACAAGCAGAGGACTTTATCACAGTAAATGACTACAGTACTAAAGCAAATGTCATGAATTGGTTAAACACCTCTGAAGAAGTAGATCTGATTTTCTACTTGTCTCCTTGTAAAAAAAAAAAATTGAAAACAAATGCTATTTCTTCAGCTGTGACAGAAAGCAGAACTGAAAAAATTATTCTGGAAGTTGAGACGTTTTCCTTTCTTATAATGTTATAGCAAACTTTCTCAATCTGAAAATGTTACAGTGAAAATGCAGTGAACTTCTGCTTGCTCTGCTATAAAGAACAGTAATTCCTCCCAGGAGAGGACAACAGCACTCCAAAGCTTTTGCTGTCCTAGACACAAGGTTTCAGCTATCACCTGGCAGCAGTGATATATTCAGGAATATATTCAGGAATCTTTGCTAGAAGGAAGAGAAAAGAGCAAACACCTACAACTCCCATGAGATGCTCTTGACATATGTTGCAAGGAATTAATAAGAAGTGATTTGATCCCACAGCTTCTATGCTCCAGTTGAGCTGTCCATGGTTTCCAAGAACCAGAGGGACCGCATGTCTGGAGGGTTGGTGTTTTATTTACTTTTATTTTCAAGTTTATAAGTCTCAAGCATTTTCTCAACAACCTGCCTTAGACCATTACCAAGGGAAATATCTTCTACTCAATAAATACGGTCTCGTTCCAGCCACCAGGACACAAGACTGGGGCCTAAGGCTGAGCAGGTCAGAGAGGATCAGCCACCCACAAACCCCAACACTAGTGCAGCATTTCTTGGGAGTGGAGCAGCACCAGGCAAGTCTGAGGTGTTCTTGGGCCTGGTGACAGAGAAATGGCTGCAATTACCTGCCAGCTCTCCAAGCTGCCTCTAGCACAGCTTTGAGCATCACCTGGACCTGTGATCTCACCATTCAGTGAGTGAATTCATTTTTTTATGAGTCAGAATGGATCAATAGCTCTACAGAAACAGGTGCAGAAGCCAGCGTAGGTATCTTTCAGCTGAGCTCTAAAGTAAAAACTTCAATCACAGAAATAGAGATTTCATAACATCTTCCTAAGTGTCCTGGTATTGATCAGTGTCTGAACACTGCACCTCTGGTAGTTTCCTTTTGTATGCATGCATTCCTAATTTAAGTATCTCATCGAACACAAGATTGGGGTCTTATTATTTTCTGGTCTCTTAGGACAGAAGAGTATTTCAGTTCCACAGGCGAAATAAGAAATCCTTTACAAAGAAAGGGTAGAAAGTCCCCCAAGCCACTAATTCTGAAGTTTGGCATTGAGAAATATTTTTCATATATATATTTATGCCATATGTGCAAACATGTATTATGCACAGGATGTTATAAGAAGTAGGGTACTAATTTGGTATGCAGCTAGGAGATGTCAAATTAAGTTTTCAAAACTTTATCAAATTCAGTGTTTGAAGAAACTTACTCATTGATTAAATTCTAGTCCAGCCTGTTTGTTAGACTTCAGTTACCTGTTTTCTTTAAGCAAAATGTACTCAGTGATTAGATAAATAAGTGTTTCTTATGTTTTCACTGCAATTTCCCAGCTTTACCAAAACTGTCTGCTCTCAGATACTTTTCTCAGTCATATTCTACATATCTACTCAGGTTATTTTGTAAAACTTATTCAATAAGGAAGAGTTCCCTCTATAAAAATATAAAATAAAATATCAAATCCCCAAGCCCTGTCAACTCAGCCTCCCTTATACCTTTTGCTTTCACCAATAAAACACCAGTACCTTGGTTATGACCTTTGCTCTGACTCTGTGTGTGATTCAAAGAGTATCCAGAACAGCCCAGCTGGTGCGTGAACAACTCCTGAAAGTCAATGTAGCAAAAACTATGGAAGGATTATATGCTGCACAGCAAGTGTGCTCTTAACTTTAAGGGGCATTGCAATTGCTCAGCATTATGCAAAGTGTAAATCAGCATAAAGTAGGTAAGAATTGCTTTTGTTTTCACCAACACTTGAAGCTATAAACTATGTTGAGTGCAGCTAATTATAGATAGTTCTTTGCATAGGGAGCAACACATTGTTGCAGAGGAATGCCCGTATTTATTATCACCTCTTGACAGATGTTTTAGAAGTCAGCTTATAAAATGTTTTCTAGTCTTCCGTTAAAAAAATTGTCTTTGTTTCTTATCAGTCTATTCCGTTTCTCTCTGGCAAAAAATTTTATTTATTTTCCCCAAGTTGCGTCTGTTTCACCCATCACAATAATCAGTAAGCTATTTCCCTGTCCTTATCCCCATCTATGAATTTTTCCACACAGTTTTCTCTCCTGGCTCAGGCCAGGAGGGGAACAAATTGCACAGCTGGACTTGGAGAACTTGACATGTAGCCAGCAGAATGTCTGCTGGAAAGACACTGTCTCCTCTCAGAAGTGGGTAAGGTGATTATCACCATACACCTGCTCAGATGCAATTAATCCCTGCAGGTGAAGACCAAGGTGGTCATGCAAGTACTTGCAAGTATAGATGAACCCATCAAGGAACTACATGGAAATAGCCAAGTTTATCATTTATTCCGAGCTGAGCACTCAATTCCCAGCTTACCTCAAAGGCAGAAACTCTGTTTCAGTTCAACCTTTATTCAATAAAAGTTATTTTGCTTTTCTGTCAAGTGCAGCAAATTATTTAAGCCTTAACTTTAGTGGAAGGGCAATTTAATTAATTCACAGAGTTATTCTTTTAATTGGATTTTGGTGAATCAACTTTTCTGAAACTCAGGAAAGGGGGTTATTGGCTTGACTTCACAGATGCTATTCTTACATTTCAGCTAGCACCAGAAGCAAGGTTATTTCTCTCTGAGGATGTCAGTCTGAGGCAGTGGCATCCACTGCATTTTTATTATCTTTACTAATATAAAAATTCAAGAAAATTGAGTGGTAAAATCAAACTCTCTCCTTCCAGATGCATTTTTAAATGATGGAAATATTAATTAGACTGACACCAGATTGATCATCAGGCTATATCCTTAACTGTCAAGAAAAAAAGGCAATTAAAGAGGAAAATATTCACATTTTGTTGATGAAATATTCTTGTCAACTTCGTCATGCAAGTGTGGTGATTGATCCACCTGAGCTCAGGCTGGTAGGTGACACCAGAGTGATGTCTGCAGAACTGTTGTCAGCTGCCTTTGCTGTATTAGAGTAAGGTAAATTCAGTAAAACAATGGGAAACAACCAGACTAGTCTACACTAAAATAACAGTAGATTCCTCCTGTATTCTGGCAGAACTAGGTAACTGAGGACATATTACAAAACTAGGACTGAAGCATTAAAAACTGAAGATTAAAAACTCTCAATAACAACCCTTAACCTAAATCTTGAGATGCAAGACATGCAAGACATGCACTCTTACACACAAGAAATGCCAAGGGAAAGATTTTTATTTATCTCTTTTTGTAGCAGTGAATTCTTGAGCCACTGGAGGTACAGATCTATTATAGTCTTATTTCCAAATGTTAGGAGCTTCTGGATGGTGCCATATTGTAAAAAAAATTTCCTACTTTCACTCCCTTTTCCTTCCCAGTGCACAGACAGGAGTGGGCAGTGTGTTTGTGTTTATGTACAATGTAAAAGCCTCTTCTGAGTCTGGGACTGAGCACGTGGTCTCTGATGGTCCCAGAGATGGTGTGAAATGAGAATAGGACACAGTTCTTTCCTCCAGAAGTTTCTAAAGACAAGAAATACTGTAGAAAGAAACAGAATGTGAAGGGGTGAAATAATATCTCCCTGCCTACCCACTGCTAGAGCTGGAACTCTGTTTCTCTTAGAGATATTGTTCCACCTGCTGCTACAGGATCAGCAGTGACCAGTGTCAGAGAAACTCCCTCACATGGGGGACATTCAGTGCAACCAAAGAGACTATGTTTCTGAACTCCTTAAAAAACATAAAAAAACACAATAACACAAAGTTCCTCTAGCAGCAATATAAGACAAAACTGGAATTCAGGTAAGGCAATGAATTTGCATTCTACGGCCTCACTTGTAAACACCAAGGTCGATGTTGACATTTAATTTTCTCACATTTATATTCCTAAGAGGAATTATGCATTCAGTTTACACAAATTTATTGCCTTAATTTCTTAGCAGCTCTTGGTATAATATTTGAAAGGTCAAAAAAACCCTTTTTTATATATATTGTGAGGTCCTGAGTCCCAATGAATTAGACTTATAAAGCCTTCCCTCTAAAACAAAGAGCAGTCTAGATGTGAATGTGCACAAATGAAATGGCTTCAGGGGTGGAAAGAAGAGGACAGGGCTGATCACCAGGCTGTAATTTTTTAAGTGTTAAGACACATGCACAAAAGCACATTTGTGGAGGTAAATGTTATCTTCTCTGGGGGTAGAAATATGGGTGGCACAGCCACATCTGAAGTCTTCAAGTGGGAACTTCTAATTGCCTTTCCTAAGCAAAGACGCTGCAAGGGAAGGGAGCTTGTGGTTCTGTTCCTAGGGAAGTCTGGTAAGATCATCCACTCCTAAACACTGGGACTCAACTAATATTTTGCATTCATACTTTGTAGTAATGGGAAAACTAGAGGGTTTATTAAACAAAACTTTTTTTGTACAAAGCTTTGCTGTTTTTCAAATGCTTTCAGATTCTGAGGAAAAAACCCTTTTTTTTCCTTAATCAACTACATATTCCTTTTTTTCCCAATGAAATGTCAGTATTTTTTAAAGACTACTTCTTTTCCAAACAGTTCTAGTAGATATCTTATGCCAGTGACTAATTATGTAACTGATGAACATTTAGAGGTTAATATATGATCTTGTGTAGTTTGGGTTAGCTCTGCTGAAGTCCAACAAGCCATGATCAGGCAGCAAATTTTCCAAGATCCTGTGAAGTCTGTAGCACTGCACCACACTGTCCTCTCTCTGCTGATGGCAGCCTCTTAACCTGCAGTTATTAATGTACTGAGTCTTATACATCTCCCTCCACATTCAGATCAGGACTGCATGCACCACCAGCCATGTGAGCATGGGCAGGAGTGTATTCCTTCTTCTAAATTCCTTGGCACATTTTCCACTTGCAAAAGACTTATGAGCTGCCCACTGTGGCTAGATAGGAAATTGCTTCAATCAAACCATTTCCCACTCTGCGATGATGATATGTACTGTGACTTCAGTGCAGGATTCCTGCTGCTAATTTAGCTTAATGTGGACGTGCAACATCACAAAATCATTTGGCAACAGCAGTGTTAGGATTCCAACCAGAGCTGTTGCCATGACATGAAGGGGAGTTTAATCCTCTAAACCAGGGAATGATGATTTAGCTGGAAATGCTATTGACTGTGAAGAATTTAATCTGAAAATAAGGATATGGAGTTTTTCAAACAACAGCATGTACATTACCAAACCAGTATGGCATTACACTGACCATATTGTAGCTTTTACAAATCCTACCTTAATAAAGTACCTTTATGTTGAATTCAGGTTTTCATCTGGTTTTGATGGAAAAAGAAATTCCAGAAAACGGTATTCTCTGTGCTTTCTCAGACCAGTATTGGTCTGAACAAAATTCCCTGTGAATGTACAAGTAGAAAATACAGCAGCATTTAAGGTTTTGTTGTCACATTCTAGAGTATCACATTGGAATTAGAAATTAGAAAAAAACTCTCCAGACATTGAATCTAATTCAATGCAAAATACTTCCTCTCATCTGCCTGTTTCCTGAAATCTTCATTCACAAAGTTCCCTGAGGTAGATTTCTCCAGAAATGGAAGGAGGTAAGATGATGAAAGAAAATTGTCTTTGTTTCAACCTGTTTTTAGTCTACCCTTTTCCTTGCTTAGACTTAGCTATTTTCACTTATTCTGCAGAGAGTTCTACAAGTACTTCATGTTTCTGTTGTCCCTTCTTGTATACCTTTACTAACAATCCAGTAAATTGAACCTTTCCTGTTAAGCCCCTACACTTGTTGGGGTTTGTTTGAGACCTGGTATGTTCTGTTTCCATTGTACAATAATACTAAATTGTATATGGCAGACCCCATCTTCGATCCACAGAGCTTCACCAGGTAGGAATGAAAACCAAACAGGACACTCCAACCAAATCTGGGTGAAAAGAATTCTACCAGCCCTCAAATCTATATATGATTCCAGCCTGCTTTCATTTTCACTATGAGGCAACTTTGGGGGACCAGCCTTTTACACAAATGAAATTTAAAGTTCTGTCTAGAACTTTCATTCCCAACTACTCTGTGCTGGATTTACTTAGGAAAAGAAAGGTCTCATTGTACATTTGCATCAAATATTCAGCAATGATAAACTAGTCAGCACCTCTCCACTCACAGTAAGTCCTCCTCAGATTGCATCAACTCAACCTGTCCTCTCTCAGGGAGTGTTTAATGCTTTATCATTGCTATTTCTCAATGCCTTGTGTCCTTCAAAATATTTATTCAACAGCAGCACTGCCATCCCCACGTGGCTTCCAGGGTGGGCCACTGCTTGGCCAATGACTCTGTGAGGAGAGGATGAGGTGGTGTCTCTCTTTCCAAAACGCTGTAGCCAAAGCAGGTCACAGCTGAAGGCCTTGTCTTTTCCTAGCCTGGCTTCTGTCTGCTCTTCTGCCATCCATCCAATCAGACTAGCTAGAGCGAAGAGACTGGGAATTCTAAATCCTTTAGCAGATCATCTAAAGTTATAACCTTCCCTTTGAGCAAGTGTTCTGTTTTATTATGAGAGCTCTGTAGCTTGACCAGTTGCTGCTGCAGACAGAAAATTTATTTATCTTCAGTGAGAAAAGAGACTTGCTTTTCAAATCAAAAGAGGATTTAAAAAATTTTATTTAAGACAAAGCTTTAACTATTAAGCTGTTCCAGTGTGGGTGTAAAATGTGGCACCAGATCCGGTACGGTATTTCATAAATAAATCTGAGAAGCAGAGACATGGGACTCCCTGCAATTTCAGATCAGATTTTGAAAGCAATTTCTCAAGGCACTTCTGTGGCAGGGAGTGTGTGCACTCAGAAAAGAAGCACAGTGAGTGAACAAAGGAGTCAAAGCTCGGGTAGCCAAATGTACAAACTTCTGCAATGAAAACACACTCAGGAACCCACAAAACAGACTGATAGGGCTGAGATCAGCCGGTGCAACAAATACAGGTAACAACATTCCACAGGCCAGGCACCCCATGGGCATAATCTGCCCTGTAAGTCTGCCTAAGCACAGGTTCTTCTTTATTCTTTTTTCCAGGAGTCAAGAACAATTCCAAATTTCTTGAGGTTCTGGGACATAAGGAAGCTGCCAGAACTACCCTTGGGGGCAGTCCTACTTTGTTTTGCTAATTTATTTTTATGTGTAGGACCAGGTAAGTACCTACAAACATTTTCCTTCCTGGAGTAGGAAGGGGGGTGGTTGCTGGTCCAGAAGCTTGAATTGCTCCCCACGAAGGAACTTTGCTTCTGCGTTCAAGCAGTCATGCAGCTAACACTTAATGCAAATGCCTGTCCATATACAATGGAACCTCCAGCAAAATATAATTGCTTGCAGTGTCCAAAGCCCTGGCCAAGCAGACACAGCTGGAACAGGGGATGGCGACACCACTATGACTAATGAATGCAGGCTATCAAATAATCAAGGAACTTCTGGCCTCAAATGTGTTTGGGAAACCTTACCACTGTGCTTCAGGAAATGATGTCCCGGATGCTTATGGGTGTGGCAGTGCCAAAGACCTAAAATGGGAAGGGTCAAGTTTGCTTAACCCTTAAATACTTGTTTGCTGGACACTTTTTCCAGCAGGAAAATCTGTATAGCACATTTAAAGAAAAAAAGCCAAAAACAACTAAACAGAAATGTGGCTAAAATCCTATGAGTAACAGAGCAGCTTAAGAAATGTGTAAAAACTGCTCACAAACAGAACAAAACAAAACAATCATTATTTTTGCACTCTAGTCTGTTCCTAGTGGGTTGTTTGCAAACCCCAGTAGGTTGCTTGGTAATTCTCTGGCTGTTACCTGCTGGGATATTCCTGTGACCATTCAGCACCACGGAGCTAAAACCAAATCCAGTTGGCATATAAGGTTTCCTTATGCTAACTGCAACAGTGAGTTTTTTCAGAATATCTGTTATCCCTGAGGAACAGGCAGGATCCATGAAGATGAGGTAGTCTGCACAACTTTAACCAAAATATTTTAAATCCAACAGCATTCCAAGCACACTCCTGGGCTTCTCCTCCAGAGGCTTGTTTTTGTTGTATCACAATTCCCCCCTTCCAGTGCTATAAACTAAAAGAGTTTAAGAGAATCCTTGAATAGAGATTCCCGTAGAGTATGAAGTCCCCTAGCTCCCCTGAGGGGAGGTTTTTTTAACTCATTAAAGCTCATACCTCTGGCAATCTTTTTTGTTACAGTGCCATGGCAAGTTTTGCCAAGCACACACTGGTGGAAGACTTTTGCATCTTAATGTCTGTTCACTCCACTCCATCTTACCATGCGGCATCCTACCATCCACATCAAGCCATAGTCTCAGTACAGAGGACTTTCCCAGATCAATAGCTGTCTTTCAAGTTACAAATCCAGCTTTCCCACACTCTCTGCTGTACCAGGAGGATGCTTTTCTCACCCTTCACACCCCACAGGTGATCAAGTCATTTGACAGCATACAGGATCTTTTCTTTTTCTCCCACTATCCCTTATTTATCACTATCATTGATGTATCACTTCCTGCTACCTACTGCCTACTTGGCCTCTCCAGTTCAGCCTTCCAGTGTAATCATTGCTATACCTTCTTCAGCTATCCTGTTCAAATGTACCTAATTCCCAGGGATGCCCAGTCCTCCAAAGCATTTGTTTTGCTTTATCCCCATTATATGTCACAACCTCCTCTCACACTTAACATTTCCCAAATGTTTTTTAACACAGATAGGGCTAATGATGAAAAGAAATGGCAGAGAAATGGGAAGGGCAAAAGCTTCTCATTTATTTATTTTTTTTTCCTCTCCTGTTTCAAAGGGAAAAAAATATAAACACAATTTAAAGGATTGAGTATGGCTGAAATTACACTGGAGGGACAATCTGTTCCAGCTCAGAAGGTGGTGGGAAGAGAGTCCAAGCAGAAGCAAATTGTCTATCTCCTATTGTAAAATGGAAGAACAATAGTATTAATTACCTTCCACACTGTATGCAAGGGTTTGGCAAACCTGTTCTGGCTGCTGTATTACTATCAAAGCTGAAATGCTAAGACACATGCCCAGTGAGAAATTGTAAAAGCAGAGCAGCAAAAAGGATGCGGGGGCTGCAGGAGGGAAGATTTGAAAGGCTAACTATGAATACAACTGGGCTTAAACACATCTGCAAAAGAAAAGAGACAGCGATTTTCTTATCAATATTTGAAGGGTCTGCACACCAAGGGGAGTTACCTCCTCCAGGAGAAAGGATGCAATTAGGAACAGTGGATGAAATAACAAGGTGAATTTAAACTGCCCATTGTGAAGGGGAAAAAACAAAACCTCTTTACAAAGGAAGATATTTTAGGAAGCAGGCATCCCATTGCTTGGAGTGTGGAGAGCTGATCCAACAGAAGCATGTTCGGAAGCTTGCCTCGGTCCTATGCTGCCAGGGGCACACAGTAGCTGACCTAATGTGGTTTTTGCATTTGTTCACTCCATGTTCTGGATTAAATTATCACAAATTCACTATTTGTATACTTATTAAAGCAGTTTTCCTGTACTCCCAAGAAAGTGTTGGGGTTGCTCAGCCTGGAGAGGAAACCTTAGAGCACCTTCCAGTACCTAAAGGGGGCTACAGGAGAACTGGAGAGGGACTTTTTACAAGAATAGGTAGTGATAGGACCAAAGGCTTGAAAACTAAAAGGGCTCAAACTGACAAGGTCTTGAAACTGAAAGTTTTAGATTAGATATTATGAATAAATTCTTTCCTGTGAGTGTGATGAGGCACTGGAAGGGGCTGCCCAGGGAAATTGTGGATGCTTCATCCACAGGCAGTGTTCAAGGCCAGGCTGGATGAGGTTTTGAGCAGCCTAACTTAACAGAAGGTGTCCCTGCCCATGGTTGTCAGTACACAATCTTTAAGGGCCTTTCAAACCTAAACCATTCTATGGTTCTAAGGCTGACTCTCTGCTCCATGTCCCTCAGCCTGGCATCACTTCACTTTCCTCTGTTGCCAGCACAAGTGCTGCTTCAATTATTAAAGAAGGAGTGGGGTTTTTTTGAAGTTTTTCTTATCCCAATATATGAAATCTGTCTTGGAATTGTACTACTGTGTAATTAAATTTAATGCATTTGAGTTGGAGGCACAAATAAGGGGGATACTGCAGTAGCAGTGTAATGATGGGATTTTTCTCCAGCTGATGACACACACCCGAGCATTTCCAGTTTTCAAATTGTGACTCTAATGGTTCATTTCTGTTCTTTACCAGGGGCCATGTGTGAGACAGAGACTCAAGGTGCAAGCACTGACCTGCTTATTCTGTGAAAGTCAGTAGCTACACAGCGCATGTGAACCCCAGATCAATAGCTCACCCCAGAAATTGGGTAGGGGGACATTCAGAAAGCAGACTTCAGGTGGCAATTTGTTACTTAGATTGGACAGTACAGAGCCATGATCTCCCTTGCCAGCACACACAGACATTATGGGAACTTGGAACGACATATCTAAACATCTAAACAGCAGCAGGAGGATGGGAAAATTAGGAGTCTTATCCTAGAAAGCTCCAGGCAGGAGGCTCACCATTCTTCACCTTTGTGTTTGTATTTTTCTAGAGCTCAGGAAATTTCTAGTCTGGACAGTGAGGTGGGTAGCACTGACTTACCTATTTTGGAGAACCACCTACAAGTCCCAGTAGTAGTGCATCCCTATGCCCAGAGCAGTTTGAAGAGTGCAGCCCATAAAAAAGGATCTGGATCACAACTTTTCAGATTCACTGAGATAGTTCATGCATTTTGACACAGGAACATCTGCCTGACATTTTCCAGATTAAATTTCGTGGGAGCTCAGTTCTCCATTAACTTCACATTAGTGGGAACATTAATGAACAATCAGTGAATACACTGTGAGCAAAAAGAAGTTCTTGATCCTACAGAGTCTTCCTTTATTTGTCTTGGATCATGCCATTTTCTTTGTTCACATATCACCAGTGCAGGATCAGTCAAGCTGGACGCTCTGTTTGAGCAGCCTGATATTTAAGCACACATTTACAGGAAAAAGGTAATATTCCCTGAGCAGCACTTGACTCAGGATTCGGACTCTGCCAGGCTGGCAGGGCCCAGGGGTTTCAGCCATTATACATGGCCACAATACAAGGCTCATCTCCTGTCAAGCATTTGGGTGGATGCCAAATTTATTTTCAGAGGCAAATTTTTGGCTTCAATCTTGCATTTTAGTGCCATCCATTAAATTAAACACTACACAGAGAACATCAAAGAAGCAATTCAGCTCTCTTGTGTTGTACTGATTCCACCTACCATGTGACAGGTATGTCTCATTGCCTTGACATTTTCCAACACTTTTCCAACAAATGTTTTTCAACATTTTGATTTCTGTTCTCCTCATGGTGGGCTTCATGGGCACAAGATATAAAGCACAAATGGCAAGTGTCCTCCTTACAGAAAAAAAGTGTCTCTTCAAAGTCAACATGCTTTAGGCACTTCTGTCATTTTCACTCCCAAAATGACCTTCACACAGCTCCTGACTGCAGTAAACACTATGTTGCTAAGAAGTGAGTTGTATTCAGAGAAACTCTATGAGGTAACCAGGAAAGGAGGTACATTTTTCCCACTGCCTTTTCTCCCTTGGATTGTGCAATCCCAAAACGCCTTATAAATAAAACCAGACACATATAAACATGCAGGCTCCAACCTCTGCCAAGCAGTCCGTGATGAGACTTCCAGTGGCACCTGGAGCTGGCCTCTGCAACCCAAAGACCACGAATGTCTGTTCTCAATTTGCTCCTCATTACAACCTGCACAACTAACTCTGACTTCTTACCCACACACAGTTTCTACTGAAAGCACACATGTCCATTCCAAGCCTTCCTTTACAAAGACAAGCTTTTCACTGTTTTCTCTCAGACTGTCATGGGATTTCCATTGTTCCAGGTATTAAAAGGCAGTCTCAGTCAGGAGAGTATCCTGGCACATTGCCTGGGGAAATGGCAGTAAGAAGATCACTAAGGACCAGATTCTGGAGCTGGCGAAGGCTGTTTTCCTCCTGAAAACATGCTGGAGTGAAGACAGGAGATTTTCCATTTACACTGATTAACCAGGGATTTGAAGGACACTATGCTTCCTTGCCAAGCTCTCCTTTTCCTAGTACAAACAGGGACATGGGTCTAAGTTGGAGCAGTTTTTTTTTTCTACAGCACGCCTAACAAACACATGGAAACAAAACAGTCTAAGAAATACTGAAGAATAAATGGGCATTAAAAATTAGTACTTGATAGCGTATGAAAGCCAAGAACACATTAAAATTTTAAAGAGAACCATGGATCATGGAGACTCTTTTGGAGTTTTGTGTTTTGTAAGTTTTTGCACTTGAAGTAATAAACTTCAACCCATGGGAAAGGGTCATTCCTGGGCTTACAAGGGAGTTTTTGTCAAAGATTCATCTGACTGTGCATGCCTGATACCTGACTCATGAATCTGCACATCAGATCATGACAGATCTCCCTTCCCTCCCCTTTCTTTCCTTCATCCATCAAACACCAAATCCTTCTCTAGCTTCCTATACACTCATCACTTTCTGTTCTGCAGGTCCTGCCACTTTGAAGCAGCCCTTGTATTTCTTCACCTCATCAAACTGAACATCTACTTTCACATATGCACTTTGAAGTGCCTTCCTTTTTTGCCCATGCCTCTCTCATCATGTGAGAGCTGTGGCACAGGCCCCAGTTATTCACTGCCCAGATGTCCCAGGAATTTCTGTCTGGGCTTTCCAGGCTGCTTCCCACTCTTCCTGTGGCCAGCCCAAGGGTGCTCATACATCCTCCCTGCCCTTGCAGCCATGGAACTGGAAATATTGATGAAGTCTTTCCTTGGTGGTATCTCCCAAGGGATTGCTGCCAGGGCTACATGATGTGCTAGCAGCCATCCTCAGGGGGAATATGCATGTTTTGGGAAGTGTTTTGATCCACATGAGTCCTAGTGCTGTGCACAGACACATGAATCTTCCTTGCTCTGGGCTGTGCCAGCATATCCCTTAGGACTTTCTCCTACAGATGACCAGGGCAGAGCAGCAGCTAGCTGGGATTTATTGGTGTGCATCAGCTCAGCGACCCTGCATGTACCACAGAAATCTGCAGTGCCCTATAATGTACTAATAGACACTATAAAAACTTGTGGCTGGTAGAGAAGGGATAACTTTCACCATCCAGCACTTTCATGCTCCTAATGGTAATGACTATTCCCTCATTCCTTTCCCTCATCAGCAACTCTCAAGGAAGCATCATTAAGACAGCATATTTCAGTACAAGAAAGACATCAGGCTCAGTTCATTTAAAAGACATATTTCAATAAAGCTAATCTAACATTCAGATCAGAACTGCCCTCAGGGATTCTTGTGCCTGCCCTGCATGGCTCTAATACTCAGCTGTAGCCTGTATGTGCACAATATGGGTGTGTAAGACCTGGAGATGCCCAGTGAGTGTGGATTTTCCTAAAAGACTCTTAACATAGGTCAGCCTTTTATTGCACTCTACAATACAATGGTGTTCTGACATGTGTTAGAATGATATAAATTAAATTACATAAAGCAATCAGTTCTTCACTCGTAGTCCAATTTACAGTGCTTGCTTCCCGGGTGGAAATTGATAGTAAACTTGATATTTGGATCCTCAGTGGATGAAAAAATGAGTCAGAAGAAAATTACATTGAAAATGTTTACAGAGGTATCAAACTGCACTGGAAAAATGTTTTGTATTTTGGTAGTATTCCACTCATTTCTTTAAGTGATTCACTACTTTAAGTACATATTTCTGATTGCCTTAATTATGCTAAAGAAAAACATTTGGATTCCAGTGATATTTAGGAACCAGAACACAGATAAAGTATTGCTTATTAAACTAGGTAAATAACAACAGCTCCTTTTACAAATCAAGCTGTTGGGCTTTGTGATCTCTCTAGCACCTTCACAGCAGAATTCTGCAGGCTCTGAAGAGAGTAGCTGTTCACATGTTATATCTAAAAAATAAGGTGGGAATTAGCCCCATCACTAAGTAAAAAGGACACTACATTTCCCCCAGAACTTCTTAAATTATAGTGAAACAATGCTGTGAGAAATACAGTGTTTAAAAAAGCTGGAAGTTACAGCAAAATACAAAGACAGTGGTTTGAGTCAAGAAGTTCGACTCGTGTCTAGATGTAAAAGACAATTTACATAGCTGGAGGAAACATAATTCTTGCTCTGAATTTTGTGGTTCTATCTTGGCTTCCACTGTTTTAAGAACCAGACACTACTATGAAGATACAATCAATAGCTGGAGATGTGGATCACCACCTTACATGAAATGAGTAGAGGGTGGGATCCAGCCCAGCAGCCCACTGAAAGACTGGCCCCAAATTTCCTGCCAGAGAAGTAATTCCAACCAACCCCCCTGGCAAGCCATAGTCACAATATCATGACTGGTATTTAAGGGTTCCATCAGCCAGTCTGTGTTATTTGTTTGCACCTCCTTGCCAGTCCACGTTGCCCAAACAACCTTGATTTAATGCTGGACTATTGTGCATGAAGAAAACTATTTTGCTTATTTCACACAAAATTAGGCCTACTGGGGAATGTCTTTTACAGAACTCTTGCTTACATCCATTAAATCTTTTCTAATCAGTTAAATGTAACTAAACAAAACCTGATAGCAAAAATCTTAAGTTTGCCAATGATGATTAATTGCATATTTCTAGAAATGTAGCACATATTCAATAATAGACATTCATGCCAATTCACACATCACAGAGTGTTTTCCACTTTGATGGTTATAAATTACACATTGTAACTTAATACCTTGGAAAAATGTGCTATCTAAGGAATAACAGAGGAGAAAGGTAACAGCAGTCACCTGCCAGATATAATAGACAGTTGTAACAAGTAGCAGTTATATTTATTTATATATATATTTTTATAATTGTAAAACTTCAGGGCTGCAGCTGTTTGATTCTGCCAAATGTATGGAAAGGAAAAATATTTTAATCAACACTCTTGTGGAGCTCACCTATTTCACAGCTCTGTGGTGCTGTCTGCCATACACTGGTGAACCTATGAACCTCTAGAAAGTACAAATATATTGGAGTTAATCCCTGACACCACACAATGATGCAAATCCAGAAGAGATGACCCGCATCTTTGGATTCAAAATTGATTATTTTTCTCTTAAATGCTTCTCCATCCATCAATGTACAAACATAAATGTAGGAACGTCCTTATGGATTCATTTTACTCTTGAGCTTCTGTTTACATGCTACTAGAGAAATAAGAGAAAAAAAGTAGCCCAGAGAAATATGGCCAAATCATAAACTGGAACACAAAAAAAACCTGAAATTGCTTTTGTCTTCCTTTTGTTTTCCCCTTCCTTTGTACTGGTCATCAGAGTGATGGAAGTTTTTGAAGAGGGGAAAAAAAGAAAGGATGAAGTGCCCCCACCATCTTCTGCAGTGTCTATCACCTGATACAAGGCTTTTAAGCTGTAAGGCTCCCCTGAGATGCTGCTGTCTTGGCAGAAAGTTCCCACAAAGCCACTTTGCAATATGGTGTATTGGTTTTGGTCACCCCATTAAGAAGAGGCAATTTCACTGGGTAACAGCTGATGGGAGACAGGCTTTGGATGATGACCAGTGCTAATTGTGGGCAGAAAGTGCATCTTTAAGCAGTAAACTGAAGCAAATTAAGTGGAAAAGGATCACTACCATTTGGAAGCTTAAACTGAGGAAAAAGAGAGTGGAAGAGATTCAGACATTAATGCATGGAATATGGAGCTTTATATAATGGAATTTGCAGTGATGTGTGTCAGGACGCCATAAAATTTTACCTACAGAAAAACTGGCCAAATTGTAACTCAGCTGACCATAATACAACATAATATTGTCTCATAGCAAGATGACCTATCAGCTAGAAGAGCTGAAATGAAAATATTCAAAGCAAAACAAGTTTTAATAAATCAAATGTCTGCAGATACCTTTTGTGGTATGAAAGGTCATTGTCAGGTACATAAATAGTTAATATTTACAGCTGAGAGCAAGACACGGAGAAGAACCTTTCCCTTCAGGTTTCACTAAAATAAAGCATGGATTTTTAGAGAGGTTTCTTCAAATAAAGCTGCAGATTTCCTCCTTAAAGCATCAGAAGCCTTCCATTGCTTCTGCACAAAAGCTTAGGGGCACCCCCCAACAGCTCAGCCTCTGGTGGGAAATAAAGTTTCCACAAAATCAACTTTCTATTCAAGGAAAAAAATCAAATCAATTTTGCCCAAAGCATTCAGGTTTCCTTCGGGAAAATCAAAACAAAATATTTTCTTCACTACATGGGCTTGACCCAAACCAAATGTTTCAGTTTATTTTTTAGCTGAACAAGAATATTTTATTTCAACTCAGTTCAACTTGAAACTGCTTCTGGGTGTGCTGTCATGGTGGATATAAATTGCCCAGGAGAATCTGGGAATAAGACAATTTGCATCCCAGCCAGTTAGCTGGCTCATAACAAAATATTATTAATTCAACAATATTAAAGTATCAGATTTAGAACAACAAGACTGAAGCAATATATTTGGATACTTCCAAACCAAAGTCCTTCATAACTTTTCATCCCACTAAAAAATTTTGATACAGGGGAAGAAATATTTTATCAGATAAAATCACACAAGAGGAAAAATAAATAATTCTGACTCTAATTTCCAGCCAACTAATCATTCCATCAGTTTATGCCACAGTAGTTCCATTGAGCTCCACTGGAATGACACAACCTAAAGGAGTTGAAGGTACAGTGTTACCAATCTGACCTCAGTGCACGGGTTTAGACAGATAAAAGATGTGTCTTGAGGTGCTCTGAGTCCTCTCTCACATCAAACTTTCCCTTGGCAGTGTAAGTATGCACAGCAACTTGCAGATCCTGAAATAATAACGTGGTTAGAAAGCCTACAAATCCCCAGGAATATAGCACATTTTTCCAAAACTCCTGGATGAATGAGACAGCCTTGCTTTTAAAAACAAGCTATGAATTCAGCTTCACCTGGGATTGAACAGAGATTGAAACTAGCATTAGTGTGTGGGATAGACATGAAAATTAGAGAGCTTCAGTTATAGATATATATATATATGTATGTATATTTTCTTAAAACTTAGAAATTATATAAACTGAGCTCTAAGTGAGTTAAACTCCAGCTTTCCCTTCAGCCTCAACTTCTAATATTCAGCAGCCCTTCAAAAGCAATCCAGAGCAAATTAATACAGATATCCAGTTTCACAGCGAAGACCCCTACACCACCATGCCAGTTACTCACCCCAGGTTCACAGTCATCAGGACACAGGGCTCTGGTGCTGCAACACCCAGCTTGCTCAGGATCATCACCAGTGACCAGCAAGGTTGAGGGATGCTGTTCCAGCATGGTTTTCAGAAGGCTCATCTCAAGCTGTTCTCACCTCACTGCAATGGCATGGGTCTAGAAGGCTGAGAGGTCCAGAATGATCTCAACTGCATCAAAAAGAGGAGGGGTTTTAGTTATTAGTTCTGGTTTGTAATAGCTAGCCTCTGATTCATGCCCAACAGCCCCTGATGAATGCAAACAGAGACACCAAACCATAGTAGTCTCTACCACAACACAAATTATTCACATTCTACTTGCCTCATTTCTAGATATCAGAGTGATTGATTAACACCTGCAGTTACTACTACATTTACCAATGACAAAATCTATCCAGAACAACAGAGAGCAATGGCAAATTCAGAAACCAGGGATTTTTACACCTGAAACAATCCTGAGAACACCAAATTTGAATTACGTAAGCTAGGTTTTTAACTTCTCTTTCTGATGAAATTTGTTGAAAAGCAGAATTTCTAGGAAGTGTTTATGTGCCAAGCATAAAAACCCTGCCCAAGAGAACAGAATAATGTCCTACAAAAAATTTCCAAGCAAAGCTAGGGAACGGCGGGGGAGGGGGCTGTCATGAATTTGTTACATTGGTGCCTTCCAGAAATTAAAAAGCAATATGCAGTCTGTTCCCATGCCAGCTGTGCTTCCAGAGACTGTTTTCTGTCTACCACAGACCACATAATTGCCATTTTAAGCTAAGATTTCACTTAATTTACATAGGCTGGGACAGACCGCAGCTGTCTGCTTTTAGCGCAGACACGCTGCCTGGGTTTGCAGGTTGCAGCATGCGAGCCTCTGCTGCTGTCCACCTGCAAGCTCCTTCATTTAAAATGGAAGATCGTGGGAGAAGCAATGGTCAAGGCTGGTTTGGATATGACTGATCACCTAGGAGTTGTTCCACGCTGAATTCTCAAGGCAGGGCTCATGTTTGGTTTTGCAGATGGATGAGAGCCCTGGAACCCTATTTTTGTTGGGCTCTGCAAATGAAGACTGGACACTTCTTTTGCTTGATACCTTCAGCGATACTATATGGAAGGAAAACAATTTTCAGGTTCTTGGGAGGAGGTGAGATGAGTGACTCTTGCAGTCAAAATAAAATAAAAATCCTGAGATAAATAATACAATCAACTCAAGATCAGTTGCACATCCAGCACACTTTCCTAGAAGACATAAGATCACAGGTTTGTTTCTGATATATCAACCTACACAAAACTGGTTTCTGATTTATTCACGTTTCATGTGCAAACCTTAAAAAAAAAATTAATATGCCTGTGCCTCAGTTTCACACATGTGCCAAATTGCTTTCTGTGAGGAAGCCTGAAAACTTCTGAGTTTTCAGAAGGCACTCAGACCTTGTGATAGATACTCACGTGTCTACAGCTACACCAAAGTAAACAGTGCAGTCCTTAAATGAAGAGCTTATGGCTGTTGCTTCAAAGGTCTTAGGCAAGGCAACATTCAACTGGTTTGCACTTCACTTTTATGTTCCTGAGTGGATATGCAGTTTTAAATGAGTCATTGTACACCCCCAACCATAGTGTTTGTCAAGGTCCAACTCAGGCCAAATTTGGAAGAAATTAACTTCTGTAGCTGGTATCAAAACATGACTATAAATCAATTATCTTAACTTCATAAATAGTGAACAACCAGGGTTTATTGAACTCTCCTGCAGGGCAGTGGACTGTTTTCCAGGGTCTTTGCTTTGAGTAGTAGCTCTCAAGGTTACTCCTTGGAGTTGAGAGATTCCTTGACTCAAGAGATTCTCAGTAAGTGATTAATAGCATGCTAAACTCTGAAATCTTAGCTAAGTGACACAGAAGATTGATTGTGCACACATAATCCTTGAGACATAAACCTCTGACTAAGTCTGGGACTAAGTTTGGAATTAAGCACACAAAAACTCCCTTCCGAGAAGGAGCTTAGAAGACAAGGAGGTCTTTTCTGAACCTCGTGACTCAACAGGAGAGTCTCTCTCTCTCTCTCTCTCTGCCTGTTTTGTCTGACCCTGTCCTCTAGGCCATAAATAGTCAAGTGTGCCTTGTCATCAGATCTTATTAAACCCTTTTCACATTTACCATGAAGCTTGGCAAAATCACTGGGTTATATCAATAAACATATTGCTACTTCTTCCTTAGGAGTCACATCCATGACATCCCCACGACTGCAATGCTACAGCTGTCAGAGCCCAGAGCCAGCCCTCTAAGAAAACAAGACACCTGGGTTCCTCACAAAGGTTGTATGTAGCCCTAGCCAGGGGTCCTGTGCCCTGTGCTGCACAGCAGCTGCACTCAGCAGAAGTGGAGCCCACCATCTGCATCAGATACGCACTCTCATGTTCATGGGCATGGCTGCCAAACCCTCTGGAGCATAGATGCCAAATTCACTTGGTGAACACAGTAACCCATTTGGTTATTGTATGAAAGGAGAGAGGAAAGTTCCTCTTCTGGCTTCTGGATGAGACTGCCAGGGCTGAAGCTTGCTAAACTCAGCCTTATCACCTTTTTTTTTTTTACTGGTTTTGTTGTCTGACAGTCTTCTGGCCTCACCTATGGGACTGGGAAACTTTAGTACTGCAATCACAATTTTCCGAGTTCCACACGGGCATTAGTGGGAGCTACTGCCTCGTCTGCCCAGTCTTGCTGGGTTCATCTGTGAGTAAAACTGGCTCCATAGAACTTTACTGCAAAAGGCTTTCTGTAACTGTGCCCCACGGATCTGAATGGGCTTCAGCGTGTGCTCTGAGACTCACTTTGGTACAGTCTGGGTCCATGAAGAGATTAGCACACCTCACTGAGCTGTAGTAACACTCCATGCATTTGAAGTTCCCTGGGATCTGCAGCAGGGTTAACAGTGCTGCACACAGAGCTGAGCTATGGGAGCAGCCTGCAGCTCCCAAGGGCCTGCCAGGACCCACGGGTGCCCAGTGACACTGGCACCTCTCTGAGCTCTCACTGTAAACTGCCTGAGCCTGCCTGCTTAAAGCCATTGCCCTCAGCGTGAGGGAAGTCTGCAATATATTTCAGGATGTGCAGGTGAGCAGCCAAAATTTTGACAACTGTAAGTCTCAGAAAGTCTGGGAGGTGTCTTTTTTTAGGTGGCAAGTTGAAGAGTTGGCGATTTCTTCATGTGTGTCCTGGCAGCAGAGGTACAAGACAGAAGCAGTGTCAGGCTGTTTTGTTTCCCCTTTGCTCTATGCACACTTTGCTCTACAGAACTGCTTCATCTGGGACGCCTGCTTGGGACAGGCTGCTGGAGTTAGCTGTTACATCCATCTCCTGACAAATGAATATGACATCAGAGTGACTTCAATTTTTTATAAATATCTAATGCCAATTTGATTCATACGTCAGCACAGCCTTGGAGTTAAAACTGAATGGGACTGAATATTACTCCTGCCTTTTAAGGATGGTGGAATTTCCCCTCTTTATGGAAGAAACTTCTCACTTACATATTTCACTAGTATCTACCATCACAAGCCTTAGATTTTTTCTCTCTCAAGCCTGCATCCTGTAAATCCCTGTAATTGCATGCAGCTGTTTGTGAGCCATCCGCTGCAAATTGAAAGCATGCACTGAAAAAGCCCCAAGCAGAGAACCTCTAAAATAAGTGCTGAAAAAGCTGCTGATTTACCAAAAAGACCCTCTCTGCTCTGCCCTCCCCTGCCCTCCTCTGCTGTCGCTACCTTGCAGTTTATGACATCCAGAGAGTGGGAGGTCTGACAATCCGAACAAGGCAGCAAGAAGGAAGAAATTCCATTCCTGTTGCAATCAGTAATTCCTCCGTGGAGGCTGCTTTCTCGGGAGCGTGTGTGCACGCTTTCTTTTGTGTCACTTCAAGAAGGGCTCTGATATTATTATTACTTTAAATATAGCTTGCCCTGGGGCGGGGAAATGCACAAGGAAAGAGCCGGCAAGCAGCCTATCTCTCAGAAGAAAAGAGCAAGCCTCGCAGCGCAGGAACTGGCTTCACTCAAGTGTGCAGTTTAGAACTCAGAAAACTATTTGAATTACCACCATTGTGGAGGAGGCTGAAGAAAAAAGACACGGAACTGGCTAAACACAGAGAAGAACATGGTAAACCAGGGTGCAAAGTGCATCTATTTGCAGTTTGAAAGTGGGCTCTGAAGTGCAATGTAAGTCTTCCTTAAATTGTATTCTTTTATAACAGTACCTAGTAGTTTAATTTCCATTCCGAAGCCATGCTGGGCCAAAAGGTACAATTAGCTACAAAAATCAGCATGGAGCAGAATTTGTAGTCTCTGATATGAGGCTGAAAATGATTCTGAAATACAACAGAAGACAGAGACTATCAGCCATATTATGGAAGATGCACTAAAAATAAGAGCATATTTAATTATTTCAAGAGAAACATGCTGGATGGAATTATTAATCAACTTTCTTAATAGAGAAGCAAGAGCTTTGCTGTTTAATAAGGCAAGCTATTTTAATGCTGCTGTGTTTAAAATTGTGTGATTACAGTTACCAATAGCAATAAGATGTAGCTCCAGAGGGGAGTCCTAGTGGTTGCAAAAGTTTTATGTCTTTTATTTCTCCAACCTTTTTGCTCTCTGAAGCCTCAAGTCCACATTCTGTATCCTACAGCCTGGCTTTACTTTTAAGCTGGATTTTCATTATATGCCAACACTGGGCTTCCTATGGAACTGAAAACAAAACATTTCAGCTTTCGGAGTAATTCTGGTATGTTTTTCTACATCACACTAGTGGCAAAAATACAGTCGACAAAAGATTGTGCTCCTTCAACTTCTGGCATGGAGAGCTGAGGAATATAATGCCCAATGGTGACAAAGGGTGATCATTTCCTGTTTTTCACAATTTATCTTTGTGGTTTTGGACTTAGCAATGGATATTCTTTGTGATGGAGAGAGCTCTGTGAACCCAACTGCAAACTCCTTCATACAAATAAATCACGAGAGAAGATTCTACAGAAATGTTTATGGAGCTGGAGAAATTAATATATCACATCTCTGCAACCTGACTGTGAACTCTGACAACCTAACCAATCTTTCATGCGAAAGTAACATGAGCCCACCGTGCTGCCCTTCGCAGAAAAACTGGCCGGCTTTGCTGACAGTGATAGTGATTGTTTTAACCATTGCTGGAAATATTCTTGTCATCATGGCTGTTTCACTGGAGAAAAAACTACAGAATGCCACTAACTATTTTCTAATGTCACTTGCAATAGCTGATATGCTGCTGGGTTTCTTTGTCATGCCTGTGTCCATGTTAACCATACTGTATGGTGAGTATTAGCTGTGTTACCTACTGCATGTATTGACAAGCCTTAAACATTGCATGCAATAACATCTTGTTATTATTATGATTTCATTCTCTTACCACAGAAAATTGTTATCACTCTGTATAAGTTGAAATATGTCACTGGTTAATGGATGGAACAGGTGAAGTACTTGAATCTTTTATATTTCCAGCTACAGGCATTTTAAACACAGTCCATAATATTAGTTTATTACTCAGTTGTCAGGTGAATTTTCTCAAAGAATATATGAAGATGCTTTGTTTTTTCTATTGCTTTCAGGCTTTTTCCCTGGCTCATAATTTTCATATTCCCAATGAGAATGTTGGGTCCTGCCAATTACTTTGCTCTGCAAATATGCACTGAAACACTAATGACTACTCTTAGATTCAAAATAGGCAGCCACCTCAATTATTTTTAATGAAGTGATACAAATGTGAAAAATTTTCTTATCACCAGTACCCTGCTTAGACATCTGCTTACTAGCAAATGCTGGAATAAATATTGCAGGGGTTAAAAAATGGATGGGCATTAATTCTGCCCGTTTAGTAACATTTACAAATGCAAAACTATCGTTTCTTAAGAGAAGTTATTTAAGTTAATAATGACTCGCAGTTCATGCCCTTGCAGGTGATTAATAGCAGATCCTTCTTCTCATTGCCACCAAAATCATTTGCAGCACAGCTGACGCTGGAACAAGCAGCACCCTGTGTGTTCAGCACCAATTTTGTCAGGCTGTTACTGCCCTGAAGTTCAGAAATTAGTCTTCCAGAGCTACAACTGAATTGCTACAGTTCAAAGAGAAGCTACTCATTGTCAGGAGGAAAGTGAGATTGTTTGGGAGGGTGTCTATTACTTCACTACTTCGGGACTTAAGGTCCAAAGACGAGCCTGTGACTTAAGGGAGATTTAATCCAGAAAGCTGGAAGTTTATTTTCCATTTCCAGTATCTCTACAGAGATCGCCCCCAGTAGCATTTGCAATCTGCATTTGGCATCAGTGATGGTGCAACGCTGTGATTTACAGTGTTAGTGTGTGATTACCTTTGGCTGGAGAAAGAAACAGCGCGAAACAGAAATTGTCCGATGGGTGAGATTTAAGTCGTGCGTGATTCCCTGAGACAAGCAACAGGGACTCCTGCTGGCCAGGCTCCGCTGCCGAGGGAAGAGAAGCCGGCAATCGGTGTCTCGGGCGGGATTTGGGGCTGGATGCCTTTCCCTCCCTGCGGGAGCCGGAGCCCTCGTCCCGGGAAAGGCTGCGCCGCCCTCCTCGGCCGCGGCCGGGGCACAGGAGCGCCTGAAGGCGCAGGGGAGGAGCCGTGCTGGCTTTGCCTCCTCTCTCCCTGCTTCTTCCCTTGCAAGAACAGCAGTGGAACAGCATAACTTGGGGTAGAAAATCAGCTGGTGGCACGCACTGGTACCAGGAGAACCATCTTGGTGTGGTACACCATCAGCCTCCAGGATGATCAGTGATGGAATGGAGGGAAACCTCCCCTTCCACCGGAGCATCCTCTCAGCCGCAACTGCTCAACTTCAGCCACATCACCCTGTTGATAGTCTTGAGCTCAAACTGGAGGCTTTGCACACACCTGCTCTGCCAGGACACCTCCAAGGCTGTGAAACAGGAATGCTCCATGTTCACTGCAGCCCCTAGAAGGGGTATGGCAATTGCTTTGCTCAAAGAAGAGATAACCTTCTTGAGAGCTTAATAGCTACTGTGGGCAGTTCTGGTTTGGGTGCCCAGCCATGTGCCTGTGCCAGTCTGCACCCTTTGGGCTGGGCAGGGTTCTCCACCCACCCAGCAGCCCCAGATTCTGCTGGAAAAGGCAGCACCCACTAAGTCCTGCCAAGGTGGATGTGTCTACAGAGCAGAAAACTTCCTGGAGGATGTTATGTACACCCTTGCTAAGGGTGCACCCTATTGCATCCAGAGTTTTCTCCTCTCATACACTTTCCCCTTTCTCAAATATGTAGTCTCTAAGGGAGTTTATCTGACAGACAGTGTTTTATTCCTGCCCCATCCTGGTTTATTGCAAAGATGAGAAGTCTAGAAGGATATGACAAATGTGTTCCCAAAGGTCACTAAAGCGAGAGAACAGATGTATGTTGTCAAATGTAAAAACACTTTAACAGTTTTCCCTGTGTAAACTGGCCTGGCCTGACAGAGATGCTACTAGAAAGTCATGCCCCCGAAAGCCAGCCATCACATAACACACTCCAGGGACCAGATTGCCCAACAGAACACCAGAAAACATGATAAAATACATCCAAAAATGCTGTATGGCTTGTCAGGGTCAGCTTATATTCCAGCAACCCAAGAACACCAAGAAATTGGTCTCCTCAGTACTCACTGAGACTAATTAGGCACAGACCTACCTTCTCTACCTCCCCTTCCATTCCTGCTGCTGCAAATCTTGTACTGTATCTCCAAAGGAGACAGGCACTCCCCAAAATACTAACATATTCTCACAATATGAGCTTTGGCATTGTCCCATGCCACACTAGCATGGGCAGCTTGGGTAATATGCTCTAAATTAAATCACTACAAGATAAGAATCCTGATAACTGCAAAACTTGCTCCAAGGAGAGCTATTAGTGGTTCCCTGCAGGAATAGAAGGGCTTTTGAATGCGGGTCCTGCAGGGCTTAGCCCGGTCTGCTCAGTGCTGTTCTGAACAACATGTCTAGTGTGTGGAGTGAGAGCTTACACAGCTTTCCAAAAGCACCAAGCTGGGAGAGGTTACAAGCACTCAGAGGGACAGGATGAGAATCATCAACCAGAATCTGGACCCCTGAAGAGAAAGCCTGAAACAGAAAAATAACATTCAGTGAGGATAAGTGCAATGGTAAAGAAGAAATCTACTTCTGCTGGTGAAATTTGTCCAGGCTTCAAGAATGCTGAACTAGATCTGGCTGTCAAAACGAATCATGAGCTAAACATGCTTCACTAGCATGATGTTTTCATACAAAAGGCACTTACCATTCCAGGTTGTATAGGTAAAGACATTGCCTTCTAGGTCCAGGAAGAAATCTTGCATTTCACTTAGCAGTCAGGAGGCCTTTGCAAGTGTACCAAGTCCTATGTTAGTCGCTGAATGATATACAAGATGCAGATAAATTAAACAGATTCCAGGGCAGAAAAGGAAGAAGGAAAAAGATTTTTAAAGCATGATCTGTAAGAAAAAGTGCTATGCTTTTCTTAGATTGGAAGACAAAACAATAAACACAAAACTAGGCAAGCCGTGATAGCCATCTCCCAACATCTTTGAGAAAGGAAAGCAACCAATTAATCTTCATAGGCAGTGGAGAGAACAAGGCAAAAGTAGGGGCTTAATTTGCAGCAATGCAGCTGTAGGTTGGATATTGGTAAACACTAATGCATATGCTTTGGATTGCATTCCCTGGAGGAGCATATCAATATTCATTGGCAGTGGGAATATACTTATTTAGGTTTGTGGTAAAGGCTTAAAGACAGGTGAGATAAATATCACTGGTATGCAACAAAATAATTTTTCTTCTTCACCTTCCATTAAATCCAAAGTTTTACTTTCAGAATTAACGCAGCTTTGCATATCAGCAGGTGTTGATAATGGAGTAATTACATGGATAAAAAGTCCTAAAGCAAAATTGAGAACTTGCAGATTTACAATGACAAAATTGCCTCTCTTTTCATAGATTTTCTGCCAAAAATGTTTAATCATAGCACCAAGCACTAGCATTATGCAAACAGAATTAAAAAGAAAAAACATATGCTGCCTGTAGCCTGGGAAAGAAGCAGAGTTAACCCCAAAAGCTACAGTTAGAAGGCTGCAAACAAATATAAATATTTTCTTAAAACAGTGTCAGGCAGCTTCTAAATGTATCACTTACTACAACTCAGTACTTACTACTATCCTCTTAGAAGGATATATGCACTAAGACACGTGTCACAACAGAAGATCTATGCCACATCTTTAGCTGATGCCAACTTTCTCTTGTGCAGGATACGAATGGCCTCTACCTAGAAAGCTCTGTGCCATTTGGATCTACTTGGACGTGCTCTTCTCCACGGCATCCATCATGCACCTCTGTGCCATCTCACTGGATCGCTACATTGCCATCCGAAACCCCATCCACCACAGCCGCTTTAACTCAAGAACGAAGGCTTTTGCCAAAATAATTGCTGTTTGGACCATATCAGTTGGTAAGTGATCCAGTATTTCAGCATGTAATTGCAGATTTCCAGCTTTTGAGAGGATTTGACATATATACTGCAGTCTAAAACTTTATCCTCTGCCTGCAGTATTTTGCTTTCCAGTGTAAGAAGTGCTGTAATGTAGTAATTATGTAATGGAAATCAACGACGATGGGAAATGGAGAATGGAGCAGCACTGAAAGAATATACATCAGTGATAGCATGACTGTATTCAAGTTTATTTTAAAGATGTGTTGATTTCCCATATTGTTGCTCCATCATTATCTAAACATCTGAAAAAAAAAATACTGACTAAAAAAAGTATTTCCTTGTTTTATGCAAGCCAGTTGTTCACAATTTCTTATTTGAGTAATTTGCTTAGAGATTTTTCTCATGGGTAGATCTTCTCTGCCTTTCTCAGTGTGTATGGTGGGGAATTTATGCATCCTGTTTAGGATACAACAGACACTGTGTACAGTGAGAATGAGAGGATTCTGACCTGACGACAGTTCAGAGTTAAAATAGGTGTTCCAGTATACAAATCTCTTTTTGCACTGGCAAAACCCAGAGCCTTGAAACTAGGCAGGGGACCACTGATCTTTCATTCCTATGGTGGCAGCATGTCCAAAACAGTCTTATGGCAGGGAGTTGGGAGAGTTTGGTGTCTGATGCCTTCAGGGATTTCCTCACAGTTTCCACCTGGGGTGGAAGTTCTCCAGTGCTTTGAAAACACAGTTCCCTTTCAGTGCTCGTGGTTTTGTAGGCCCTTGAGCATTGGCAGCTCACTTATTCAGAGGCAGGAAAAAGTCACTCTTTTGCCCTGGAAGAGATGTGATCTGTCAGCAAACAAGGCCAATTAGCTCTTTCCCTGGCTAATACTAATTATTGCAAGTGGTAACTGTGATCCCTTACCACTCTTCCCAGAGGAGGGAAAGGAGATGATGCCTAACATGCTGCCAGCCTGGCATTCTAAATCATCTACTGACCTCCCTCTTGATCCTGGCCCACAGTCTGAGAAAAAGCAGTCTAGGATTGTTAGGATTTAAAATAGCTGTATCTTCCGCTGCACAGCAAGAAATCGTGGGAGTCTTCACTCAGCAGCAGGACGGTTTTGCATTCTCCATGACCTGATGAGGTTCAACAGCATCAGGCTCTGGGGTGCATTCAGCTGATCAGATGTAAATGTCTAGCACAGGTCAGGTGAGCTCCACCCTAAAAATACCTACTCTCAACTATAAAGGAAGGCTATAGCAACTCAGATGTAGATGTCTTCATCTTGTCTCTTCTACAGTCACTTTTTTTAAATCTAGTAGAAAACATATTACCTACTCTGTCCAGTTTTTCCAATTTTTGAAACTGGTAAGTGCAAGTATTTTCAGTGCATTTCTCTATATACCATAAATAAGTGAAGCATTCTTTAAAATTGCACATACTGTGTTTGTCTGCACTTGTGTTTGGTGCCTCGTGCTTAGTGTGTGTGAAACTACTGTCCTTTTTGAACACAAATTTACAGAATGATCAGAATGACCACTCCAGAGGCAAACCAGGGGTCCACTCTGCTCAGCACATTTTCTCAGAAAGGTGATTACTGACACAGTATCTGAGTTAGCTCACTATTAAATGGAATCCAGAAAAAAGGGTTATTTTAGCCCTATTAGCTAGAACACGATTTATATCCTGTAGCAGTAGGTTTATTTCCTTGATAGCCTGATATTTTGTTTCAAAAGTTATGGCTTTTCTTTGCAGTAATAACTAGTAACATATTCATTGTAAAATCACCTTTTCTGCTCTCTGGAGAAACTGTCTTCTAAGAGTGAAGAGATGAGTCACAGATGTTTCTTGTTATTATTATGGCAAGGGATAGCAATGTGGTCCCTATTTATATAACTCTGAAAAATACAGCTCCGTATTTTATTGGAAACCATTCAAGTGTGGCATGAGTGAAGAGGACACAGTCCTGCTTTACTGCAGCTGGATAAGGTCATGTGTAAGGGAACAGTGGATGCCAGGAAAATAGGAAGGATTATAGGGTTACTCCATCTCATTCACACACTTTGTGTCACCGAAACAGTGAAAAGGTTAAATAGGTACAAATTAACGCAGGCAAGCACATAGATGGGCGGGAAGAAAGTGATTCTTGGCTGGTTTCTAGTCTCATGGGGAGACCAGCTGAAGGAAGACTGGCCAGTTTCCAGCCTGGCAACAAGCTATGGCAAATGAGATGTGCTCCAGAGGACAGATAACAAAGTAAACACATAGGAAGAAGCTATAAGATGAGCTGACTGATGAGCCAGTCACTGCCAGGCTGGACTAAGTTTGCAAAATGTGTCAAATGCCAGTATTATAAGGAATCTTGACAGATCCCAGATCACCCATGCAACCTGCTGTTCGGCAGTCATCAACCCTTATCCTCCTGATCTGCCACCATCCAGCTAAAAATACATAGGGAATGGGTTTCTGAGGGTGCTTTCTATATCACTTACTAACAGGAAATGCTTTCTGGACAAAGAGGTGCTCCATGTATGATTACCAGTCTCCAGGCCCTCAGTGCTGCTTAGAATGACAGGGCTACAAATGATTTAACTCTTTGCATTTTCACTCAGCTAGGGCTGAGAGCTCTCACTGGGATGAGTGAGGTGGGGATGGTGAGACACTGACATAGATTGCCCAGAGATGCTGTGGATGTCCCATCCCTGGAAGTGCTCAAGGCCAGGTTGGATGGGGCTCTGAGCAACCTGGTCCAGTGGAAGGTGTCCCTACCTGTGGCAGGGCAGTTGGAATGAGATGGTCTTGGAGGTCCTTTCCAACCCAAACCATTCTCTCGATATCTGGCACAGGCAGAGCTGGGGTTGGGCACAACACACCCTCCACAGCACCTGGTGTGGCTACTACCTCACTTACAGATTGAGACCCAAGGATTTACTCTCCAACCTCAGAGAGATACCCTTTGACTTCCCCATATTCCTGTAGTTTGCAGCTGAGCTCTCGTGGAGTATGAGATGGAAGGTAAAAAGCAAGAGAAAGAAATGAAAGATGTTATGTTCCCCTGTGCAGATGTTGATTTTAGCAGAGGAAGAGGGGGGAAACAGCCAACAGTTGTGTGCTGGCAGCACATTTAATCAGTTCCACTGACCATGCAAACAGCTCAGGCTGGACTGAACAGCACTGATGAACATGCAGGGCTGTCAGATGCTGCCTTCCACCACCCTCAATATGGAAACAAACTGTTTAATCCTACCACTTGTCTTCCAACCTTCTGCCTTTTAACCTATCCTTTTTCCACCAGAGGATCTTTCTTCAAATGCCATTAGAATTTAATTTCACTAACAGCCTTTGACTGTTAAAAAAACAGACCAAAAAAAATTGTAAGGGATTTCTGGAAATCCAGGAACATTATATCAGCTGGATTACCTTTATTCACCTGATAACTGACTGCTGCAAATACTTGTAGCTGATTTGTGGGACCTGATGAAGCTCTTCTAGTCCTTCCCAACCTGCCTAGACTGTAACTAAATTTGTAATTTGTAATTTTCCTTTTATTCACTAAATACACAAATATATTCAGTCAATTTTAACCAAAGGCAATCAGTGATCTTCCTTCCATTGGCTTCAGAGACACATGGAACATTTAAAAAACAGCAGAAAAAAAGCACAGATAGCTTAATTTACTTGACTCCTGAAATCTTGATTTTCTCAGTTTAAAAAAAAAAGTAAATTGTGCTAACATTTGTTTTTGCATTTAGTGGAAGAAGAGCATTTAGCCAGAAGCCTTTGTTTCACTAGTCCATGTAATGCCACAGGCAATTGGTTTAAAATAGATTCTAATTACTGTAACAGACTCTAATCGTGTCTTTAATTCTTAAATCATCCAGTATGCACAGTGGCTAGATAATTAGATTATTTGTAGCTGTTGAAGGCAAAAGCTCATTAAATGCTGAAAATTATTCTATTTGTTTTAAAGCACAGCGGTCATTATTGAGAACAGGTGTAAAAAGCCAAAGGATTTCCCCCTGCTGGGAAAAAAAGGAGTATTTTGAATAGAATTGGAATCTATGGAACTGTAAATAGAGCCTATTCTGAAAAATACATGCAAAATACCTTTGAGTCCTAAATGGGCCCAACAAATGCGTTGCTCTGCAAGAGGCCAACAGCACATCATTCCCTCCTTGAAAGGGTAACATAAAAGAACTACAGGCATGAATGTTAAGTCCTTATATATAACTTTCCTCAGTTCTTATTTCTCTCTATTCTTCTGTTAATGGTCTAAGTAATGTGAAGTCTGATGAAGCCCAAGCAGTCTAAGCTGAGTTTTCTCTCATCATTTCTCATTGAGCCTACACATCTGTTCACTGTCTTCAGGCACTCCCCAGTCACTAACAACTTAGATTTATTCAGTACTTTTCATGCAGAAAAAAAAAGCCCAACATGGATCTGGATGAATCTGGTAAAATACCTCCCCACCACATAACTCTAAAATTTTGCCATTGCTTTTGTGGCTTTGAAAATGAGAAATTCTGCAGCATATGAAACAATGTTCTGCAAAGTGCGAGGTGAAGTCAGCTCCAGGTGTACAAATCAAGCCCAGGACAACTGAGCCCTCAGCTAATTTGGCAGTGTGACATTTTATGCTGACACAGAGGCTTACACCTCCTTCACAGTCAGCCTGCAATTTCTCTGCATGACTTCTTGCTGCCTTACAGCATATGAAGGGCCAGGGAAGCAGCAGGGATTGGGAGAGTTCAACCACCGGTGTCTCTGGATTGTGTTTTGTTGACAGCTTTGGTCTCCTTAGGCTCAGTCTTCTTTCTGTCAAGGACACCTTTCATTTGAAAATCCCTTTACAGTTTTCAAAAGGCATAAACAGGTAATAAACTGCAAGCTGGGAGTCCCCGTCCTGAATCTACTACACATCCATTTCTTCCAGGTGTCATAATTCGCCATTTCTGTCAAGTCTAATTTACAGATGCCTTGGCATAGGAAAAGATCATTTGTTAAAACATGGAATACACTGCCAATATATATAAAACTGCAAATAATTACACACTAAACTGTGCTCTGGCAATATAGATTTAAAGCTTAGCACCTAAATTTTGAAGTGCTGAAGCTAAACTTAAAATATATACTATATTACCCTATTTCCCATCTAGTCATTCACTCTGCTTCCATTTCCTCTTTTGAAGACTTGACTTTGCATTCTTAGCAGTTTTTTATAATCATTTCCCTAGGGAACATTTGTTTTATTTTTATCATACTCGTGAAACCATCTCTCAGAAAGTGAACATACTGTTTGCTCACTCCAGCTACAGGATCTCAGGGGCAAACTTTGTAGGTTTTGTGTTTGGACAACCCTGGGACCTTTACCATTTTTGGATGTAGATGATGCCATAAAAATAAAATGAAGTTGTAAAAAATTGTTTCACAACATATAGAGAAATTTGCATCAATTATAATGAAGGGTGTTGGTATGAAATTTCATTAATAAAGTATTAGAGCTTCAGAACCACCTCAGAAACAGAATATTCATTTTGTTCCTTCATAGAGACACAACGTATGAGGCTCAGTAGTCAGCAACATTTACATCAGCAGAAAGTTCATTGCCACAATAATAACTCCTACAGTAGTGACAACTAAAGAGAACCAGCCCTTCACATGCAGGTTGTGTAGGGGGAAGGTAATGCTCGGTTCCACGGAAAAGGAACATTCAGCACTGTCATGCGCATTTCTGAGTTGACTAGCACATGTATTCTGGTCATGGGGCACTACTTCAGATGGTTCTGAGAAAGACACATAAATATCCTATTTACTTTGATATAAATTATCCCCATGTAACAGAACACTTTGCTTGATTTGTTTTTTCCCAGAAGAGTGAACACATCCACCAGACCATCAGCTTACCACACATATCTCCCTCCCATAACTGTGAAGGTTTAAAAATCTTGCACTTTGAACTTGTAGATGTTTGTTCATCTGACAAGGAGATGTTACTAACATTATACTTTTCTTTGTGGATAAAGAGTGCTTAAGGGAATGCTTAAGATTGAACTGCTTTCTAAATTCTCCGAATTTGGAAACACAGAGATAAAGAAATGAGACACATGAAATGCATGAGACATATGCAAGCCATAGGGACACATTTTCAAACCAAAGAAATGAGCAAGCCAGCATTCATCTGGATGGAGGAGAATATATTATACCAGTAAATATATGTCATCAAAGGAAGAATAATTATTATGTATATATTTATCATGTTCTTTGGGTAATTACATCAGGATGCGATGAAGGGTTTTGCCTATGAAAAAGGCACACACTCATTTTGTGAGCACTCCTTTTGCAAGAAGCAATCTGCTTTTCAAGTGAAAAAAAGGAATGAGGGATGGTCATGACATTATTGTGTCATTTCTTTCTTCTTTGGTTTTATTTTTAAAGGCAAGTTATAAAGAGTAGAGCTGTATTTTCAATAGCAAAGAACCTGTTTAGTCAAGGTGCTGATGAAAGAATTAGTTGTCTTTTTTAAGAACAACTCTTTTCTTTGTTCTGAAGACCATAAGGACCATGTTCTTCTTCCTCTTGAAGCTACCAGCTAAGAAGCATCAAGTTCATTTGGACCAGGCCTGTCCTGTTATGAGGGTTTTTTGAATGAATAAGTGGGTGCCAACATGACCTAGAATCGTCAGTCTCTTTTTGTACATCAGAGTAAATAGAATATTTTAAGAAAAAAAGCAGCATCTCCAGTCAGAGGAGCTGGATTTCTGCGTAGAAAATGCCCCATGCAATACAAATGAGAACAAAATAAGTGTACAAGGAATTATATTTGGATTAATAAATGCTGTCATCTGTACACTGTGGCTGCATTCAGCCACCTTCTAGATTAAAAATGGTGCTGCTAAAGTAGCACTGTGTTGCATAAAAGAAAATGTCAAGAAAAGAGAAAATTTCACTCATTTTAAAATTATACAGAACAATTTCACAAGTTCCTTTATTATATTTGACTTAAGCCTGATGTTGTGTTAAGAAAGGTTAATGTATCACAGAATTCTTTAAAATATAAGCCTTACATTTATATTTATCAGCAGGAACATTGCAAACTATTGAACACTCAGGCTGCAATTAACTTTCCCCACATACTACCTGGCCTGTGCCATTGCCATACCTTCTAAGCAGAAGCCCAGCTAATAAAAGGTTTTGTCAGAACTACAACAACATATTCCTAATTACCTGAGACAAATTTAGAAACACCTGTCAGGTGATTTTGTCTATGATGTCCTCCAGGGTCATTGATGGAAAATAGCTTGTTGAGCTCCTGAATGCAGGAGCATTCAGGAGAATATTGTGATGTCCTGAAAGCAGGCTGTAGCATCATGATAAAGGCTTTCTTTCCTGCCTGATCAAAATTGGAATCTGTGTATTTCACAGTATTCAGTCCTGCCTTTATGTTGGAAATAAATCACACCCACTGGGAAGACTTATTTCCTTTTGGCAGAATATAGCCCTTGTTACAATTTTTTGTATTTGATCTGAATTTTGAAATGTCAAGTTGACCACTATTGCCCAGATCATAGACTGAGCTGAACTGTGAGTATCCTGAGAGAAAAACTGTGATTTTAGGTCCCAGGTGCACTGAGCAAGCAGTGCAAATTTCCCCTTACAAGCACAGAAATACTCAGAAGTTTTGGATTGAAAGTTCCTCAGTTAAATCCAGCCCTGCCTTGCATACTACTGCAGGACGTGAGGAGGTCACTCCTCCATTTCTTGTTGCAAGGACAGTTCATTTATTTATTTTTCATTTGCAAGGTGCTTTGTGACATTTAACAGAAAGATAAGCCTAGGGATCATGCTGCATCAGCCACATAGACACCAGTAGATGGGAAATATGGGCAGACACAATCCCTTCAGATATGCTCCCTCTTTTTCTCTTCTTCAACCCTGTTATCTTGTAAATATGGCCAGGGCACTGACTGGTCTAACAGCTCAGTCAGGGTGAAGGGCATTAGCTGCAGGGTGGACAGTAAAACATAAAGCACAGGATCCTGACTCATCATCTTCAGACCTGTGCAGGTCTCTAAGCTTCTTCTCATTCTGTTTTTCCTTCCAAATTGTCCATCACATCAGGACACCTATCCCAATAACTGTCCAGCCACTGCAGCAGTTTCCTTGTATAACTAGTAGGAAGCTGATAATTTGCTTATTAAGCAGCTTCTGCAAGCAACCACAAAAGGAGGCATGGAGAGACAACTGGGACATGGTCTGAGGTATAGAAAATCCAGAAGAATTACAGTTTTTGTTATCTGTGCCCTTCAGATGGAGTGTGAAATTATTGTAAAAAATAATTTAAAAATTTATCTGATAGCTACATTCAGTGTCCTTTTAAACTACACAATGAGGCCAAGTAGCACTGCTGAAGAAATCTCAGAGATACTAACAGAAATCTCTATTCAGTTCAGAGGAAGATTAAGGCAGAGTTAAGTAAATTATCAGCATTCAACAAATCACACCATGTAATAATTAAAAGACAGAGATATAAAAACTGGGATATTAGAGGATCTTGTCACTTAGACTACTCTTGGAGGCATCACATTATCTTCTTATGGTAGTGTAATATCTAAGATCTTTCCATAATCTCTAGATTATTGCTTCTATAAGTATTTTTTTAAGCATTACTGTGTGTATAGCATGTATAGCTCATAATAAATTAGCCCCGAGGATCCTTTAGAAGCTTCACAGCTAAAAAGACAAATTGATAGCATCTGATCTAGGAAGATTCTGTAAAAAAGGTATATTATTTCTTTCTTCTCAAAATACTATTATCCCCAAATCTGCTCTCCTAGGGGCCTGAACAGGGAACAATGTGAGGCCATCTGACATGGAACACAGGTCATATGCTAAACAGAGAGGGTACCACAGGTGGTTGGAGTTGATTCTACACAAGGCTCTTTCCCTTTGCAAATTAACATATTTACTGTGGCCAGTGCCTACCACAAATTTGTAACTTCTTTTGAGTCACAAATTACACTGTTGCTACCGGGAGCTTATAAGCACCAATGCAACATAAACAATATTAATTGTGTGTGCAGAAAGAAAAAGGGTGTTTGACCCGCTCTGCTGCATTTTGTTGAGCCACAGAAGCAGCAGCTTTTAACAGAAGGAGGAGAACCTTTTCCCCCTGTGCAGTGATAGGCTGTAGACCTGTGGAGCTCCTTGCAAATTTTCAGACTAAATATTCGCTCTTTATTGTAAGGTCACTTCTCATCACTTATAATCACCATGGATGAAGGGGTTATACAGCCAATGTCCCCTGGAGGAGCACATCAAGCCCAGCTCCCTTCCAGCTCCCAAATGGCAGCAGAATTGTAGCTGCTGTCCACCTTGGACTTGGGCTTTACTCAGCCAGCATCCCCCAGACAAGTTGCTTCCTCACCTTTCTTTATTTATTTCTATCTGATTGATAAGTGTGGACTCCTCTCTGCCCTTTAGTGACTGGGTAACCATCTTAGAGAGAGAGATAACAACTTCTCTCAATTGGAGATCTCTGTGAGAAGCCAAAAGACATCTTGGAAGAAGCCTCTGTCCAAATCAAAAATAATGTCACTAGTTGAAAAGCAAACACTGCATTGGGGAACAGGCTCCACTGGAAACTGCAATGCAAATGGTTGTATCTTCCTCAAACACTCAGAAGGCCTGAAAAAATCCAACAAGAAAATTAGAAGAAATAGAGAATAAACAAGTCCTGCAGCAAAACCAACAAAGAATTTGAGGAGTGCATAGGCAGGAAAAGCACTTAAAGCCAAAAGCAAAGAAACTGTTTCCTGCTGTTGGACTCTTGCTACCTTTAGGAAATAGGGCTGTGTGCACATTTTGAGGAGTATATCAAAGCAGAACGTGACTCCATCAGCGGCTTCCTCTCAAAACTCATCTCACTCTGAAGCCCAGGGTTTCTAAACAGTTGGGTCAAAAAGGGGCACCTGTCCTTCATTTCTTGCACTTGTCCTCTAACCCTTTTAATAGCTATTTTATTATCTACAAATTATTTTGGAGACACATATCTCGGTTCTTATTAAGAAATAGGCTTCAGGACTGAGGACATAAATGAGAAACATATTAGAAAACAGACTTCTCTGATTTTGTTTTTCTAAAGTGAAATAGATAATTTATGATATAAATTATAATTTACCATACTTTTCACACATAAAAAGAATTGAATGTATCTCCTGCTAGGCTAAATAATAGGTTTCCTTAGAGATTTTCTGAGCTGTCAAGAACAAAGCCATTTCAAAATTAATAGAATTATCCAGCTGTTACCTGGCACCCCCTCTATGTGACATTAAATTTGTTTTCCTTTCACTTGTATTAAGTAGAACATGTGTGACCAAATAAAGTGTTCCAAGGGAAAGACACAGAAAACCAGCTCCATGTGTACCCTTGAATAAAAAACTAAATTTGGTCTACCAGCAGTTATAAGGAAAATGCCTGGACCCACTCTAGTTCCATTCCTGTGAGTACAGCCTCTTGGGATGCAGAAAGGAGATAAGGCTCCCCCAGCACTGAGATTCACTTAGCTCTTGAGGAAATCCATCTGAAAACAAATATTATGTGGGGATTTGTAAGAGAAAGCTCCTCATCTGCTTCTGCCTTTGCCAACACATGTACCTACTAGCAGGGAAGAATTCTGTGCTGGTCTCACATGTGATAAGAAAGCCTAGCCCAAGACTTTGGGGACACTGTCTCACTGACCAGGGAAGGTGGAAGCTTTTTAACACTCATCATAACTAGATGCAGCCTCAGATGGTGGTTCCCAGTCCACACAGAGGTTTTCAACATCCCCTCTATCCCAGGTGGAAATTTCTGCTTCTGCACTGCCACCCAGCAGCAACCTGCCTGCACTGGAAATATGGCTGGCACTACACCCACAGCAACAAAATTATGACAGTGAAGGGCTTGTCATGACTGGAAAGGAGTCCATGGAGGGATAACATTTTCAGGTGCATGCAGAGAACAGCTAAGTGTTTGCAGGTCCAGGGGAACAATGATGTAATCACAAAACAATGAAATGTAGTGATGTAACAACCATAATGGCGAGTGTCAAATGCCAAGCAGAGACATGAAGTAAGACTGAGCAGCTCCTCTGCAGATGTTTAAGTGGAAGTAACTTGTTGCTAAACTCCAGCTCCTCATATAAGATCCAGACACATTGTCATCCCCCGTACTCAGAGGAGGACATAGTCCATGGTCCCCCTGCCACAAGTGGCTCACTGTGGCTTGTGTTCCTTGAGTAAACAAACATCCACCCATGGTAGCCCAAAGGAATAAATATTATTTTGTGTGGTTAATTAAGCAAAAAATATTGAAAATAATGTGATGGCAGTGTGCAACAAGGAGATTTTTATACAACATGAGACTGAGAGTATGCATTGCTTGCCTTGGGATGTAGCAGATGAGTTACACATTGACATCTCTTTGCAGTTTGAATGTGTAGGTGTACTAACAAAGGATATTTTCAGAGTACAAATAAGCACCAGATACCAGCATGGGCTTTTCTAAAGAAATTAGGCAGTATGGCCACACTAAGCTGCTTGAAGGACACACTGGCTTTCCCAAGCAATCCTTTCAGAGGTCCCCAGTGTCACAGCACATCTTTGTGCAGTGGCCCGTGAGCTGGCCCATGACCCAGTACGTCTGAGTCAGTGTGACTGCTAAGACCTGAGACAGGGAGAGTTTCTTGTTTTTCATGAGAAGGTGAACACAGGTGCCAAAGTTTTTGAGAAATGACATTTCTAAAAGGTAGTTCCTAACCCTCGGACATTTATTAAGGCACAAAATAATACTCATTTGTATTAAACAAAATTGAAATGGATATATGTGTGGTGAAAGCATGTGACTGACAGGTTCTGCTTAAAGGAGACTTCACTGAAAGAACCTTGACCTTATCAATTCACTTCCCTCTCCTTGCCTTCATCCCAAGTAACCCCAGTGTGCCACCCTACACGCACACTGTAAATTATGGCTTTGATTTATTGACAGTCTCAGCAGCTCAAGGCAGCTGCAAACCCCATATACCTCTCCAGTTAAAGTGGTTTTATACCTCCGAAGACAGCAATGTGTACCACTATACCAAGCTTTGTCATTTTCACCAGGCTTTTTTGAGAGAACAAAAAAGAAGCCATTGCTTTACTTCTTAACCTTTGGTTTCAAGAGCCTTTTGTCTTTCTGAAACTGTGCCCAAATTCTTGTGGTTTAATGCAGAATTTATTACTCATCTTTATTGTTTGGGATCTGTTGTGCAGTTTATTAAAATCCACAGTTTGAAGCAGCCACATGTGTATAAATGAAACCATATAAATAAGCCACCTTGTACCAGAGGAACATAATATTTAGGGCTTGTTCACAAGGGAAAATGTTCTAAGTGGGAATGTCAACTGGAAATGGAGTGGCTAATGTACCTTCAGCGCTTGAATGGATGCTCCTATTCTGTGCTGAATGCTTCCTTGTGCCTCAGATTAGTTCTTTTGAAAGCCAATTAAAATAAACCATAAAAAAGTGCTCAGGGGATACAAAGATTTTTTCCAGACTGACCTTGAGCTAGTGGGAGCATGAAATGGGCAGGGTGTGGAATAGCTGTTCTGTTACAGCCCTTCCAGGTTGTCTCCTCCAGACCTACTGTTGGCACATGCTTCACTTCCCAAACACCCCTTTGTCCCTTTCTGGTAGCTCTGCATGATCCTTTCTTGTGAAGCTGATTTTCTTCTTATGGATGAATGCACAGGCACCATCTGTGCCTTAAACATCCAGTCACCAAGAGCAGGGAGCTGGAAAGCAAGGACAAGTAAACCAGCGAGTATACATCCAGGTGAAACAGATCATTCATGTTCAACTTTTAAAGAATTAATTCAGTCAGTTGCAATAATGCTAATGCAACTTTAGGCCAAGTCTTTTTGTTATTTTTATAACAAAAAAATAATAATTTTAGTATTGTTTGGTTTAGAGGACAAATTTGATCTTGACTAAATGTGACATGTGGGTGATATTCTTGGTCATATGTGATGATTCCTAAAATTCCCATTAAAATAGTGTATGTGAGTTGCACATAGTTGCACATGGAAGCTCCTTTAGCAACAATTTAAATATTACTGCCTTTGAATTTGGTCCCTGTGTCCTCATGGATTTTGCCATACTTATGCTGCAGAAACCAACCGTTGAGGGGGGACAAACCCTGTTCCTTTCAGGAGGGAAACAGTAAATTTAGTCCCTGTAGAGATATGAAAAGGGAAAATCAACTTTTGGACATTAACTTTTTCCATGCAGGAATGCCACAATATCATCTGGGGGATGCCCTGCATCATCTGAACTGTGGTTACACAAAAAAGCAGTTTACAGCTGTCAGAGCTCCCTGCCACCAAAGTGTGGTATCTCTGTTGTTTCCAAACTGTGTACAGGCCACTTCCCTGCAGCTGTAGGGGAAAGATGCCTTGAATGGTCACTCAGAAAAACTTATGTGACTAGCAGTGCCTGCTACAGCTCTGCTGGTACAGCACTTTTGTGCTTGTTAAAGGAATGGCAAAAAAATATAGGAACTTCTGCTACAGGCTGAAGTCCATTTCCATTTTTTAAAGCCAGAAATCTGGATTTAGACGCCAGTCTCCAGAAGCTGCTAAGAACAAAATAAAGCAATTGGGGAATTGCTCCTCTTGTTTCAAGTGAGAAGTTGTAACAGACTTTGGCCCTTTACTTGAAAAAGCTTGCAAATTATGCTAAAATTTTCCTCTTTCTAGCGCTGCTGCCTCTGCTCCCATGCTTCCTCATGCAGCTGAACCATAAGGTAGTAATGAAAGGCATTTTTTTTACTCTGTCAATACCATTGTTTATTTTATCTCTGAAGCTCACACTAGGTCTTTGAATTAAATGAAAAAACAGCCTTGCTGTTATCAACACAGGGCAGAAGCAGACGGGAAACTTGTGGTATTGCTCTGACTAATGCTGTGTCTTCGTGCAGCTGGAGTATGATGCTGGGAGGTGCTGGATGCCTTCAGCACCCCTTCAACTCATCCAAAAAAAGAAAACTTACTTCAAAGCATTCCTCATTTCCCCGGAGTTGTTCAACATCCCAGATTACTCAGCCATGGCTGGATAGTCTAGCTTCTGATGGTGACCTCTTCTTCCGTGCTTTCAGAGAGACAGACTCAGACCTTTTTACCCAGTAGCTAAAAACACTGGAGGTTTCTGTCAGCTCAACTCAGGAACTTCCACACTGCAGAAGTTTGCATCTCACTCACTGGCTTCTCCTAGCCCAAGTTCAAGTATTTAGAACTTGTGCAGGAGAAACAGAAAGGGCAATACCACAGGCTCTCCACCAGCTTCTGCCCTGGGCAGATAAGAACAGCACTTTTCTAAAGTGGCCTGAGGCAATGCCATGACTCAGTTCAAAGTTACAGACAAAATAAGCCACAGTGTTCCTAGAAAAAAAAAGATCTTTTTAGAAGCTCCAGAAGAACAAAAAGAATGAAGCACTTGAACAGAATAATGATCTAATATTATTATTACTGTGATTATTATTGTTTGGTACTGAGCCTTTACTCCACAGCCTTCCCTGGAGCTGTTATGCTGGGCACTGGATATGTGTGAAATGAAGTGACAGGCTATGCTTTTTAAAGGGCTCCCAGTTTAAGCAGCAGAGTGGGAAGAAGGGAAAGAAAGAGAGATAGAGAGATGTACCATTGAAATACAGATGTTTCAGGATTCGTCTGTGAACCAGTAAGAACACTCCTGGCATCCACTGAACAAAGTAGGGCACAACATCCTCACACCACAGGAAATTCTTCTCTAGTCAATGTTTTTATTTCACATAAGCTAAATACAGCAACTGGGATTTCTGTTCCAAAATGCAAACGGGACTGAAGCTCCCAGATTATGCTAACTTTCCACAGGAGTCAGGCTCCTCTCTGCTTTTATCTAAACAGGGCTGCATTATCACCCCCTGCTTTGCTCCACTTTTTCCATCTTCACAGCACATCATCTCTTTCATTGTCTGAACATGGCCTCTCTTGGAGAGACAGCATCCATTTGGAGGGGAAGAGACAAATGCTGAAAAAAAACCCAAAACCAACAACCAAAGAAACAGCAGTGCTTTGATTTTACCCAGACTCTAGCAGCATTTGCAGGAATCCCTGAGGAAATGGCTGAGTAGGCTTGAAACAGACAGAGCAGTCCAAGAAGAATGGACTTTGTCACCTTGTCTTGCCATTCATGACAAGCCAAGGATGCATGCTCCAGGGGAAGAGAAATTTTGCACAGCTGTGCACAGAGAAGGCAACCTCTAGCAGCTGGAAATACAGTGAAAGGACATTTGCAGTCCTACAGGATAAACTACACCTCAGGCTGCCTCCTATCAGTGTCTCTCAGTGCTTAATTTGTTCCCATTGTTCATCTGGCTATTGCCACATAGAAAGTTGGGTTTTGTTAGCATTTAGCCTGTGTTGACTATGTGGAGATTACAGCAACAAAAGACAATGAAAGATTACTCTTAGACTTATCACAAAAAACTATCTTTCCTCCTAAAATTAGTATTTCCCAGCCTATTTAGAACTCATAACACTTTTAATCCTCTAATGAAAAACAGTCCAAGATCACTCTTATGCCACTCCAGAAAAGAAATACGTAGCGTCATTTTGGTCATAGTTCATAAAATCCTTTGCCAAGGTGGCAGGGGCCAAGGAGCAAGTCTGGAGATCATTACAAGGGGCCCAAGATCCAAACCCATGCTTTTCTGGCTACCAGGTGTCATAGGACAGTTGGAAGGAAGCGAACGTGTTCTACCTGTGGCTGAGGTAATGTGTATAGCTACGATCACCTCAGCCACAGGTAGAACACAGGTAGATGTTTGCTTCTTCTTGGAGGCAGGAAGTGTTTTTCAATATTGTTTTTAACCTCTCCTTTCTCTCATCCACCTTCAGGTATCTCCATGCCTGTACCTGTCTTTGGACTACAAGATGACTCCAAAGTATTTAAGAAAGACATTTTTAAGAAAGACATCTGCTTACTCGCAGATGAAAATTTTGTTCTAGTAGGTTCTTTTGTGGCATTCTTCATCCCTCTAACCATCATGGTAGTCACTTACTTTTTAACTATCAAGTCGCTGCAGAAGGAAGCTATGCTATGTGTGAATGACATTGGCCCTAAGACCAAGTTTACTTCATTCAGCTTCCTCCCTCAGAGTTCCCTGTCCTCAGAGAAACTCTTTCAGCGCTCCTTGAACAGAGATACAGGGACTTCAGGGAGGAGAACAATGCAATCCATCAGCAATGAGCAGAAGGCTTCCAAGGTCCTTGGCATTGTCTTCTTCCTGTTTGTTGTGATGTGGTGCCCATTTTTCATCACCAATGTGATGGCTGTTATTTGCAAGGAGTCATGCAAAGAAGAGGTCATTGGAGGGCTTCTTAACATATTTGTTTGGATTGGCTACCTTTCTTCGGCTGTCAACCCACTCGTGTACACGTTGTTCAACAAAACCTACCGCTCAGCTTTCTCTCGCTACATCCAGTGTCGCTACAAGGAGGAGAAGAAACCTTTCCAGCTGATTTTAGTGAACACTATCCCAGCACTTGCATATGACTCCAGCCAGCTCCAGCTAGCACAAATGAAGAGCTTGAAAAAAGAGGCGAAAATGATGGCTAAGGATTACTCGACGGTCACGATAGGAGCACATCGTTTAGATGGTACCTCCAAGGGAAGTATCGGCCCAGGGAACGAAAAGGTTAGTGGTGTGTGATGGTCAGCAGCTGCCATGACAACCACTGTGCGTGTGCTGAAAATTTCACCTGCTGTGAGAAGCTCTGATAGCTTAGGAAAATCAGCTGTGTCCAAGAGACCTTCCGACAACATCATATACTCCTCCCATTATCCTGTGAATGAAAAGCAGGGTTGAAAGGGTATCAAATGTGCAATTTTTTTTCATACAGTACTTTGGCTGTTTTAAGCACAGGCTTTATTAAACTTATTTTTTTAATATTCTAAAGAATATATTTCTTAAAGAAAAAAATGTAATTTCTGTATTATAATATGGGCTATGAAGAAACCTACGCATTTCTTTTCTCTTTGCCAATGAAAGCTAAGCTGTCCTTTGATGTTCTCGCAGAGTAGGCTCCAGCTAGTTTGTCTTGCTACAATTGAGTTTTGTTATCATTAACTGAATGAGCACTTTATGGAATTTTAAATAAAATGACGGTTCATTTGCAAATATATATTTAAAATAAATCTTAAAGTATTAAACAAAATCTATTAAAACTGGTATAGATTAATTATATGGACATTTTGTTAACTGTTTTTATGCCATTTTTTCTTCCTCAGTAACCATCCTGAAATGTCCCTGGGCTTTTCTGCCATTTGTTCTGTATTTCAAATAAGCAATCTTCAAAGGTAAATTATACTTGAATAATCCTCTGTTTCTACCACCACTTGTAATTTTTATTTCAGGACTTGTAATTTATTTGCATTCAAAAATTTCATGTTCAGCTTAAAAATTGAAAATAATGTTTTCAAAATTATTTGTGTTAATTCCCTGCTCCCTCCCACTGCTGTTGACAGGGAGGGGAAGTGAGAGAACAGTGGAAAACCAGGCACAACATTGCTAAATAATTTCAGCATCACTTCCAGATTCGTAACTCTGTACAATTCCAACAAAGTCTGGTTTAAGCAATGTCAGAGGAAGTTTTGCATGAGTAAAGCCTTCAGTAAAAGGTTGAAGCAGATCCTCTCTCATCATTTCTCTTTGGTTAATAAAGGGCATTATGAAGAATGGTTTAGGGCTTGTAAAGCCAGAATTATTAGAAAACTGTTAGTTGATAAAAATTGTTTTCCCTTGTTTCACTGTATTGCTGTTAAGGCAGATTGCTCAGGAATGGTCAGAAGATTGCACTACTAGGACTCAGCCTTAATGAAATATGTATGGGCAAATGGGGCTCACTTGAAAATAACAGGATCTGTAAACAACACTGATTTCACCTGCATAGATCCAAGGGCAGGATACATTGCATAAAGAACATAAAATACATTGCTTGACAGACATGCTTAGTCATGAAACTCCTTTCAGGCATCATAGCCAATGTCACTGAGGCCAGTGGGACTTTGCTGAAGAGGGGAAATATAAATGCTGCATTCATGCAAAGCTTAAATCCAATAATTTGATTCATTCCATGAATTTTGCAGCCATAATCTCATGAGAACCAGGATGTATTCCAGTTTCTCTGGAAAAAACACTGCCCATCCAGGAGCAAAACCTCAATGCCTTCATCTGTCCTTCTATTGAAGTTGTTCAGTTTTTACAGAGCAATTAAATTTCTACTAAGTCAAAGAAGGAGAAAGACAGAGAGAAACTGAACCTTTTTCTAGCCTACCAGGTGGGAGCCTTTGGAAGAAGGCCTTTAGCTTAAGACACTGATCTATGGCAGACAAGGGCTTAAAAGTTGGCTGGGTATTTGATTTCCAAGAAACTGATTTATTGTCATATAGATTGTATAATTAAATGTGCTAGTTTTACAAGTCCTTTCCTCAGGCATGGGATAAGTAGGAGTCACTGTGCACTGACTGGTCAGACAGAAGCTCTGCATGCACATGATGACACTGGCTCACCCCACAGACCTCAGCCTCCATGTCTGGGACAAAGTGTCATGCTGTAGCCCCACTCACAGTGATGATGCCACATATGTCATCTATCACCTTGCAGACATTCATGGGTTTCCTCCCAAAACTGGTCATTTAGGATGAACTGACAAATTAAGTGGAATAAATGCTGTGCTCACCAGGTGCTTTATATGCTCTCTCTGTCTCTGGGTACATTTGATCACCGCAGTCAAACTGAACAGCTTCAGCAGAAGCAAAAATGAGCTTACTGCTTCTACCTCCCTATGCACACATCCCTCTCCTACACAGCACTGTGTGAGGGGTGTCACACTGAAAAAGAAGGGATTCCAGGGGGAATCTGCTAAATGCAGCTGAATATGAGGACTACCATAGTAGTAGGTGGGAGCAGTGATTTCCACTATTTCCATTAAGTTTGATATTGACCCTAAATCTGGCACTTTGAGCTAAGGACAATGTCCACGTTGTATCCCACAGGCCAGATGTTTCCACTCCACAACTGGGGTGATGGTTTTGAGGATTTGCTCTTGGAAACAGGTATCTCAGGGAATAAGCAGGCAGTAATAAAAGCAAAGGTATTTTGTGAGAAGAGGCCCGAGGCTCTAGATCTGCCATGAAACCAGATTGCCTTCATAGGATGAATATTGACAGGGGACTGAAGGTCTCTAAACCTGCATTTGAGGGGAAAGGAAACAAAAAGGCTCCTACCAGTGGAGGGAATTGCCACCTTTTTTTGCCATTTATGCCTGACCTGATGCAAGTTTCTCTGGCCTTGCAAAGGGAAGAAGTAAGTGGGACAGAAAGCTTGGGTCTCATCGCCCACTTGTGCCAGGGAGCAAAGCCCACCTGCATCCTGTATGATGTACATTGCACCCCGCACTTCACTGGAGCTCAGTTCCTCCCAAGTCTCCTGAGGGTCTGGTTGCTGCTCTGCACAGTCTCCTTCACCAGCTCACAGCTGATAAACTGTTACTGAACATTCCACATTCAGTGCTTGTGCTCTCCACTTACGGTCTGCGTTTTGCCCACGTGGCAGAGCAGTTCAGCCCTCTGTTTCTCTCTCATTTCACCTTCTGTTCCTCGTTCACAATGTCCAATTGCTCAGGTTGCAAATACTGACAGGGAATGTTTCACTACAATCACAGAGGGTTTCAATTACTGGATTGAAGTTTCATTACAAGATGACTCTGAACAATCATTTTTTTCCCAGCTTATTAAAATAAAACCTATGTTTTGGACATAAGGGACTTGACAGCATTTAATTAATTGACAGCTGGAGAGAACATAACAGTTTTTGCTTAGAAGCAGGGAAAACTGATGCCTGATGTTTTGATTCTGGAGTGCTCAGATAGATGGTTTTATTGAGTGATCAGCAGTTTTTGCCTAAGAAGCCTCTCAAGGCCAAGAATGCACAGCAGATAAAGACCACTCTTTATGGACATTTTTGACAGCTTAGAAAAGCCTGATTCTGCCACCCTGCATCAAAATATTAACAGATTTTTGTGCAGTTTGCCTTAGTGAGGATGACGGAGTCAGGATATGAATTTGTTCTAGCTGCCATGCCAAATCTGCTAGAGGTTGTTCATCAGTAGACAGCAATTAATGGACTCATTATACTGCAGACAGATGACAAAGTTCATCTGTTTTAAACTAGGATTTACAGCACTTGGCCCATGCTTGGAATGAACATTATGGTTTAATATGACCATCTTCAGAGCAACATTTCCAACTTCCAAAAAACTGTATTTTCATTAAGCATCAGACTAGAATGGAACTTTTTGTAATTTTTCAGGTTAAAAAAAAAGAGAAGACATTCATACAGACTGGTTCAGAGGTTAGGGCCTTCCCCTACCTCACAAGAAAAGCATGCTGAGTCAGTCGGTCATATCTGCATCCAAAAAAAACACTTCATCTGAAAAACCTTTTCAGCATCAATTTTTCAAGTAGATTTACATTTTATTACTGTTAAGACTGCATCTGAAAAATGTCCAAAGACATGAAGCTCACCATGTATCTCCTAAGCTGGTGTGCATCCTTTTTACACTTCAGGGTAAAAATTCCTATGTCTCTATTCCATCCAGTCAACCAAGCACTGTACTTCTGTAATTATTGCCAGATGGTGAGATGCATTCTATTTTGAATACCTGTATGTTTGCTTATGTAAATACATAGAGAAAAAAAATTGCTGTATTTTGTAATGTTACTGTAAAATGGTGTTTCAATGCTTTACTGTTCTGTCTGATTGCACTGCTAGTAAAGCAGATTAAAATATTCAAATGACATCAGTTGTTTTATAAACTGGAAGTTTGTCTTAAGTAGCTAATTTGGTTTGGTTTTATTTCTCCCATAAATATTCAGTACAACGTCTGCTGAAGGCTAAAGTAATTTTAAATATTTTGCCGGACAAAAAGAAAGAGCATGTTGCATAATTTAACTATCTCAGTAAACTGGTCCAAAATGAGTCATTGTAATCATTCTCTTTTTCTAAGGACAGCCATCCTTCTACTGAAGAGGTACTCTTTGGGTAAGTACATACAGCTTAATAATTTTCAGTCTCAGTAACAGTGTATTTGCAATAGTAGAATTAAATTAATTTCACTAAGAAGTAGAACTAGAAGATTAATAAGCTGTATTGGTTTGCATGGTAAGGTTTCAGAAGTGAGGAAGCTACGGAATGGGTTCTGTGATATGCTTCCAGAAGTTTTGTCCATATCTGACAGATCCAATGCCAGCCAGCTCCAGGACGGATGAACCTCTGACCAAAGCCAGGCTCATCAGCCGCCACTATGGTGCCAGTGGGACAATAGATTGAAGAAGTGGGGAAAAGCTGCGCAGTTGCAGCCAGAGAGAGGAGTGGGAATATGTGAGAGGAACGGCTCTGCAGACACCAGGTCAGGGGAGAAGGAGGGGCAGGAGGAGCTCTCGGCTGGAGCCGAGGTTCCCCGGCAGTCTGCGGTGCAGAGGTGGGGAGGCAGCTGTGCCCCGCAGCCCGGGGAGGGCCATAGGGGAGCGGAGGACTCCACGCTGGAGCGGGTGAATGCCGGAGGAGGCGGTGACCCCGTGGGAAGCCCGTGCTGGAGCAGGCTCCTGGCAGCATCTGTGGGGAGGCAGCGGGGAGAGGAGCCCCTCCGGAGCAGGTTTGCTGGCAGGACTCGGGACCCACAGTGGAGCAGTTCATGAAGAACTGCAGCCCGAGGGAAGGATGCGTGTTGGACAAGTTCATGGAGGACTGTCTCCAGAGGGAGAGAGCTCAAGCTGGAGGCGGGGAAGGGTGTGAGGAGTCCTGTCCCTGAGGAGGAAGGAGCAGCAGAAACCACATGTAATGACTGACCACAGTTCCCATTCCCCATCCCTCTGTGCCGCTGTGGGGGAAGAGGTATAGAAAATCCAGAGTGAAGTTAAGCCCAGGAAGAAGGGAGAAGGGTGGAGGGGTGAAGCTGTTTTAAGATTCAGCTTTTATACCTCATTAGACTACTCTGATTTGATTGGCAATAAATTAAACTATATAATTTCCCTAAACCAAGTTTGTTTTACCAATTACAATAATTGGGGAATGATCTCTTTCTCTCCTTACCTCGACCCATGAACTTTTCCTTGTGTTTCCTCTGCCCTGCCTGTCTGAGGAGTTTGGTGGGCACCTGATGTCCAGCCCGGGTCAGCCCCACCGCCAGAGCAGCACAATCAGCGTGGCACCGCTACAGACAGAAATAACCCCCGGTCACAGAACCACAGTGCCATCTATTGTCGGTATTTTCTTTCACAAAGAGTTGGAAAAAAGAACCCCAAGTGGATTTTAATAGTTTTCATTTTCCCTGTCTTAAAACCAAAATAAATGTATTCCTCCAACTGATCTTAACAGCACCCAAGCTCTTGTTTGCAATGGCAACGTCACAAGGGCACATCAAAATAGTACAGCTGTTAATAACTAATCCTTTCAAAACCTTGCTCCAATCTTAAGATTTCATTGAGCTTTATAATGTGTAGGAAAAAGCATATAAGGCTGTATTGTTCAGAAACTGCTAAACATAGGAAAACAGATTGTTTTAGCTGCAAATATGTGACATACCATGTACGGTGGTATGGTGAAATGTACCAGATAAGATCCCTGAACTGCAAATCCCACTCAGTTTTACCTCAGAACTACTAGACCTCTGAATGTGGGCTACAGCGTATCATAATTTGTTATGTTCTTTGGAAAACTGTCTTCCAGATTTACCTGTTTCTACATAATTTGAACTGACAATTTCAATTTTTATTGAAAGAGAATACACTTAGTTTATCAATATGGCACTTCAAGACATAAAAGTAAAGATGTTTGGAAAAGAAGACAGTAAGTTCCATCTTCAGATGTATTCTCTGAAGGTGGCCAGCATTGCATATGCATCAACATAGTTCCTTATCAAAGGCTCAAAAAACCCCAGAAGTTAAGACAGTTTCTTGTCAGTATCATCAGTTGTCACCATGGAGGCAGGACACCTGCTATTCCATAAATATTTCTGCATGTGCATTTGCAAATGACATTAAAAAATCTCAAGGAGTTTATTTTCAAATTCTTAGGTCACAATTCACTGACAATACAAATATTAGCATTCTGTGAGTTCACTTTTACTCTCTGTGTTATACGATAAGTTTTCTGTAGCAGTAGAAGAGATTGAGAGTCTCAGAAACCTTAAACACTTCTTCACAGATCTCAGGAACACAGAAGTAAAAATTATATTCCTGCAATCATAAAACTGCCTTTTTTTGCTTTGTAAAGTCTCTGCTGCTGAATAATTTGAAATGACAAAGCTGTTTGGGTGATTCATGTTTCTTTGCAGAAAAAGCAAAAAGCTTGCAAGCTGAAAAACTTATTTTTTCACAGAGTCATTTAGACTGGGAACTGCTGGTGACTGCTAGTTAAATGTCTAGGCCTAAGCCAGTTGAGCCAGCTCCTAGAGGCAATAAAGAGAGGCAGCCTAAAATTAGTATTTTTAGCAAGTGGAAAGAATTACCCCTTGGAATTGCCTACTGAATAAAATCCCAGCCTTCAAATCCCACAAGAATAAAATATCTCCATTCCCAACTAACAGCAGATATGCTGGCCACATAACTTTGCTTTTCAAAACTAAATACTTGGGGCTTATGTGGGTAAGGCTATGCCTGGAAATAGGTATAGGGAATCTTTTTCCCCCTGTAAGGGGACTATTAACAGTCACATGGGGGATCCTTGAGGGAAAACAGCTTCTTTGTTGAATGGATCTTTTGAGGAACAGCCACCTGGGAGAAGGTAAAAACATTGAACTGTGCCATCTTCTGATCTGCCCAAGAAGCCAGTGGCTGATGAAAGAGGAACACACTGTGACATATTAAGTGAGGGTTCACCTTACAGATCTACACCTAAGGATAGAAATGGGGAAAGAAGCGTGTGAAACAGATTATTACCCTCACTGTCAGATTACATTCACTTTAATTTATTCTTACAGCTGTTTTCAGGAAAAGACAACTGTTGCAGGGGACTTATTTGCTGATGAGCAACTGAGGTACAGTGAGATAAAATCAGCAAAAGAAACTTCTCAGTACTCTAGAACAGAACCCAGAACCTAAAAGATATGGATGAAGGTCCCCTTAGATCTTTCCCAAAGATCTATTTTCCTTCTCCCTTTACCTTTGTTACTGCAGGGAGTAAAATAAACTGGCTTATTCTTACCTACATATCTCAGATTGCACTCCACCTCATCCCCAGGTCATTAATAAAGTCACAAAACAGTCCTGTCCCTCATATTGATCCCTGAGGAGTGTCACTCTGACAGGTGGACTCTGGAGTGCTGACCAATGCTCCCTGAGCCCAGCAATGAAGCCAATTTCCCACCCACCTTATTATCCACTCATATTATCGAGCTCATATTTCTCCAACCTTGTTAAAGGAGACAGACTATTAGAAGCTCTTTCAAAGCCCTTGCTAATGTATACAGCTTCCACTGCTCCTGCTTTGTCCATTGAAGCAGAATTTTCTTCAGAAGGTAATTAGACTGGTGTGCTGTGCTCTCAGTAAATCCATGTTGGCTATTCCTACCCACCTTCTTGTTATTTGTATACCTGGAAATGGCTCCCAGGAGGATCTATCCCATGACTTTCCTGGGAGTGGTAGTAAGGTTGACCTCTCCTTAGTTTTCATGATCTTTTAGACACAATTTAGACACTTTTAGACATTAATTATAAGTAAATAATCCCTATATTAGAGACTGAAAACTTGTTCCCTTCAAGGTTTATTCTTTTTTTAAACTTTCAGAAGAGTATTCTTAAAATTCAGATCAATCAATTTTTTTGCCAATTGTCTTTGGGCAATATAAGCATCAACTTTTACTTTTTCATCTTAAATGATGTTTGGAATCTTCTGACCCTTTCATTGCCTGTACTTCCTCTAGGAGTCATATATATTATTGAAAAAATATTCTTTCTGCTGGGGATCATGCTGGTTGTTCCAAAAGCCATGTAGGTGTGTTACCTACATGGTACTCATGGTACTCATCTTTGATAGCAATAAATTACTGCCTTTTCTCAGCTTTTCTAGAAGCCATGCTCTTTAAAGTAATCTTTAATTGTAATTTTGCATGACTCTGTCTTGCCTCATTATAGATAACAGATTTAAATAATCCTCACAGGAAGAATATATGATACACATGGAAGTTCCTTCTGCTGCTTTGACCCTAATTTTGATAAATGGCTTCAAGTCTGTGGCCTGTACTGTCCACTAAGACCAAGAAAGACAGTCTACTGTACATGTATTACTTCAAGGCTCACGTAGGGATCAAGGCATGTCAGCTGGTGTTGCTGATCTTATTTCACAAGACCTAAAGAAAAGCCTGTCTCCCTTGGAAAGATAACCACAAGCCTAAACAAATGGCATTTATGCCTCCACCTCTCCTTGCAGCTCCCATTAATAAGACAAGCCCAAATGTTCTACTCTATTATTTATTGGCTTAAATTGAATTTAAATTTGTCCTTTGGCATTTGCTAAATCAGATCTTCACTATTACATTCCTGTCAGCCAATATCTTTCCTTAGCTGCAATTATACATCAAAGTTTACTCAAATATCTGAATTCAAAATACCAGCCTCAAGGGCTCAGTAAATACATGAGAAATTTCAAACTGTATGTGGAAAAATTTCTCAAACAAGCAGACTCTTCATAGGTTCAAAATTAATCTGTACTAGAAAGAAATATAAAACAAAAGACATAATATAAATATGTGCAATGAATTTACTATGAAAAAACAAGACTCCTTCATTTTTAATTGTAACACTAAGAGGAAAATACTTTCTGTCAGAATTATCAGGAGCATATTCCTCACTGGATTTAATATCAGTTGTAATGTGCTTAATTTTCCATTTTTCTGAAGGGATAAGAACATATTACTAATATTTTTTACATTACTGTAATAAAAGAAGGATGATTGGTGGGTTTTTTTTCCCTTAGAAAAGTTGTAAGTGTTTTAACTGCTCCAGAAACAAAGAATTTTTTTTAAAAAATTACTTATTTTATTTTCTTATCACAAATGACTTGTTTCTGCAACTGCAAATCTTCTGTGTATATATTTTCCACAGCCTCTCTGCAAAGAGGATTTATGTACATGCTCAGCCTCACAGCAGCTCAGAGGTATTGAGGCCATTCCTGACCCTCAGTGCAGTGCTGCAGGAGCACAAATCCAAGACAAAGCCAAGTGAAAGAGAAGCAAGGGATGCTCTGTAACTGGGATTACAGTGCAAGCAAGACCAAAGGACAATGCTGTGTCCCCAAAAGACCTAGGGACTCAAATGACACATTAATGAACAGAAAGGAAGTAACAAAATCAAGAAGAAGAACAAAGCAGAAAAAAACCTTCGATGTACACAGATAAAGAAAGTGAGTGTGTGTATGAAAGAAAGAAAAGTTTATTCCTAACTTCCTTCTAGGAAGAAAGGGTAAGATGGATGTAGAAGGAAAGGGAAATAATAATCAATAACAATACAGTTGTGCAGAAAATTCTCCCTTTCCCTGGGCAAACTTTCTCCCTTGAAAAGCTGAAGACTTGAAACAGGTTGTGTCAATACAGCCAGCATGAAATATACTGAGGGATGATACTGTTGCCAGCATATATGTTTCTTGAAAAAGACTGATAGCATGGCATAAAACAGTTTAAGATAATTTAGATAAATATCACATTAGAATTCTAAAAAACTTAATTATAATCAGTTGCTATAAAGAACACTGTAGAAGTTCTTTACAGAGAAGAACAGCATACAAATAATCTCTTGGCAAAGTCAACAGTGAAGTGTAAATTCAGAGCTCTGAATAACCAAAGTGATGGTGAGATCACATACAAAAAGTTGGGGAAAAAATGACTGAAAAGCAGGCAGAAAAGCTTGGCTCTCTCTACCTTACACTATTCCTAACACTATCCTGGTGTGTCAGCTCTGTGCCATGAGAACAGCTCTCTGAAGGGCTGAGACACAGCCCTCACATTTATGAGAAGCAGCCCTATGCAGTCATGTTTAGTCATTTTTGACATAAAAATAATGCATACATCTTGGCATCTTGACATGGAGATGTGGGGAGGCCAGGGAAACTCATCAGCAGGCTCTCAGGTGAATCCTTCTCAATATATCACTCTGAAATGGGAGTAAATAGGGCAGAGGTTATCTAATGGATAGGATGAGCATGAACACATCAAAATCTTATAAGTATCACTACCTGGGTTAAGCAGATTTCATACTGACAATAGATAAATAGATAAAAACAGTTACAGATAGCAAGGGAAATGGGAGGTGTGTAACATCAGCTGTTTATATATATAGGAGAGAAAACAGACTGGCTACAGTTCAGTTCAAATAACTAACTGGACATTATCTTGCTAGTGAGACACATCTAAGGAGCTACAAAATGCACAGATAGAGATGGAAGGAACAACCTGAAGAGTACTTGAGTAGTGAATAAACATGATTTAATTTGATTGATGGCAACTTAAACACAGCTTGAAAAAGAAACGTTGAGATGGGGAGGTTTAAACAGCTCAGAGACAGACTGTACCAACTACATCCAAGTAGAGAGGCAGGATAGGAAAGATGCTCTGGAGGACAGGATGCAAGGCCCAGGCTTGATGTCCAGCAGCTGTGGTCCAAATGGATCTGCTGGGGAAGAACAGAAAGTAATGGGGGAGCAAAATTGTCAGTATAGTCTGTGCATTGCTAGAATTAGGGATCAAAAATATAAAAGGAATTGGAAAAATCAAGACTGAAAAATGTTATAGGCAAAAACAGTTACTGCCAATGCAGTACACGGTACAAGACTACAAAGTAGGAGGGAGCTTTGCTGAGGACATTTTTTGAAAACTGATAGGCATGTTTAACTGCAAATTAATAAATAAAGAAATAAATAATAAAAGCCCAGCACAAAGTGGGATGATTTGGGTTATGAATAAGATGGAAGCACTGCCAAGTATCTTCGTTACTTTGCGATCTTGCAGGCGAGGTGTAAAATACCTGCACTAGAATTTGGATTTATTATAAAATCAGCAGTTTGTCTGGCAGCACCTGCTATGGAGAGCTCTGAAATCCTGAGGGGAAGTGAAACATTTGGAATGCAACAATGCAGTGGTCCCAGTTCAGGCCACTTCAGCAAAGTTTCTCTCCCTTGAAGTGGTCAAGGGACCGTGACAAGAACTGAAACGCTGCTTTGAATAGTTCACTACTATGGATTCTCTGGTGGATGTCTTGAGTCAGGGTCAATGGTCTCCTCATCAGAATTACCTTCTACACAATAAGAGCTGATTCCAGCACAGTTAATGAGTTTTCTTTATTTTCTTCCCTGTTCTAGGAGTTCTGCCAAATGTCCTTGTGGCCCATGCATTCCGCATTCTTTGTGCCTACAACCAGCAGCACATCACTGTCCCCAAGCTTTGCTAACCACTCCCTAGGTCTCAGACCACTGACCACATAACAAGCCCTAAAATTTAACCAGGCAATTCCACCGACAAGCAATTGGTCTTCCTAGCACCTGGACGTAAATTAGAGCTTATTCCCTGCTGTTTCACGGATTAAATCTCCTTTCCTGACTAGGCTTCTGAGTATATAAAGCCAAAACATCACAGAGACACCTTCTTTAAGGAAATGTTTACACCCTTGACGCTTTACAGCCCCGCGGTTCCTCAGGCCCGGCTGTCCCGGGGCGCAGGCCGGGCCCGGCAGCGCCATGGCGGGCGGGGGCGGTGCGGGCCTGCCCCGGGGAGGGAGCGGGAGCCGGAGCCGCCTCCGCGCCGGGGCCGCCCCTTCGCTCCGCGGTGAGGCAGCGGTATGGCAGCGGGAACGGGCCGGGCCTGGCCGGGAGAGTGGGGAGGCGACGGCGGCCATGGCTGGACCGAGCAGGCCTGGCCGGAGGGGAGGGATCGCCGTCCGCGAGGGCGGGAGGGTGGAAAGGGAGGCACAGGAGAGCGCTGTGGCGCAGCGGGCTGTGTGGAAAGGGGCGTCCCGAGCCGGGCCGGGGCCTTGTTGCTGCCGGGTGGGCGGCCCTCGGCCCCAGCCGCCGGGGAGGGAGGCAGCGATGAGCCCCCGAGGGCTCGCCGTGGTGCGAGATTCTTCTTGCTCCCGTAGGAGAGCGCAGGTGAGGGACGGAACGTTCTCCTTTTGACTTTTGTTACCCGGTCTGACGTTACCTGGGTTCTCCTCAGGATTTTATTGTGTGCCGGTGACAGGACCCGAGGGAACGGCCTGAAGTTGTGTCAGAGCAGGTTTAGGATGGACATTAGGAAAACGTCCTTCACCCAGAGGGTGAACCAGAGGAATTGGAACAGGCTCCCCAGGGAAGTGGTCACAGCACCAGCCTGACAGAGTTCAGGGAGCATTTGGACAATGCTCTCCACAGGGTGTGACACTTGCGGTGTCCTGTGCAGGGCCGGGAGTTGGACTTGATGATCCTTGGGCGTCCCTTCTGATTTAGCAGATTCTGTGATTCTGTGACCCTGCAGTCTGTTCACCTTTCAGCTGCCTGCTTGGCCTTACTGCCTTTTGCAAGCTGACAGCGTCCACTTTTGTGTCAGCCTTCCCGAGTTTCCTTAGCACACTTGTGCTATCAGCTGTTCTAAAACGCCCATGACTCTCTCTCCTTTGCTTGTATTTTTCGTACTGTTTGCCGTGGAAATAAGCCTTCTGCTCCTCTGTTTTGGCTGTCCCACAGGCTGTTAGAATGTGGTAATTAACTTCCATCAAAGATGAGAATAGGGCTCAGCATTGTGGTAGTTGGTGGCTGGATACTGCCACACATAAGAGAAGGAAAGGTGGGACAGGTTTTTCTCCTGCGTGGTAATTGTGAAAGTAACAGTCTGGTGCAGGGAGCTCCAGGTTAACCACAGCACGTGGGAATGTTTGTTTGGTAACCAAAGAGCAAGACATAGTTAGTGTGAGGTAAAGGTCATTGGAGATGTGGGTCTGTAGGAAAGCAGGTAGGCTTTGCCTATTATTCTGCTCACAAGAGTTCAGCCTCCCCTGTCCCTTTTTTGTGGGGAAATAGAAAGTTAATGGAAGATAGAAAGCATGTGCAGTAAACTGTTCTGGGAAATTATAACATTAAGGAAAGTTGTATTCAACTCTTCTGCTCTCAAAAAGTCTAGGACCAGGATTATTTTATTTTCAAATTTAACTTTTTTTTTTCTTTTTCTTTTTTTCTTCCTTTTCTTTTTTCCCAGTTAAAATCATGGCACTGAAACAGGTTTCCAGCAACAAATGCTTTGAAGGTTTCCAGAAGGTGTTTGAACACGACAGGTAAACACCACTAAAGCAACCAAGATGTTTAGCTTGGGGCAGTGAATCCATTGCTGTCAGTGTTCTCAGTCTGCAGGAAAACAGCATGCTCTCACTGATATCCATATTTCAGTCAGAAATAATGTCTACTGCTGCTTTGGCTGTGCTCTTGAATTTCTGTGTTAATGTTTAACATAATCTAGTAGGCCTAGTGCTGCAGAGCTGAGGTGGGAAGCTAGTATTTTTTACCTTTGAAAATGAAGCTTCGTTACTTTGGGCTGTCCAGTTTGCAGCACAGAGAACCACTGTGTGTGCAAAGGTCCACTCACTGCTGAGTATCTTTCTTCCATGCACTCCAGAGAAATGCTGTGAGCACTGACTCAGTGAATAGATTCTTGGTTGATGAAGGTGTACAAAGAAACAAGCTTTTTAAAACCGTTTTGATCCAAATAAAAATAAAATCATCAGTTGTGCTTAGATAAGAGTTTATTGATAGTTTCAGGCTTTAGTAGTAATTGAGCAACTAATTGGTCTTTAGACTTAGTAGTTTGAGAACGTACTCTTCTGGCACATGCTGTACATTGTATGTTGTGTAAGTCATGTGGTTGTGTTCTTCAGTAAAAATTACTTTGCAATTTGATAGACAAAGCTCAAGCTAAATATTGGTGGGATTCAAAATTCAATTTGCAACCTGTTCTTGGTTAGAAGCAGTATGAAAATGTGGCTTATTTGTAAGTCTCTGTTTTGAATATATTCAGAACAAGGTTGAAAAGTTAGCTGTTGCCAAATCTAGAGTGTGAGTTTAAAAATTGATTTTCCCTTCCTTTAACTTAGTTGTTACAATTCACTGACCAGCTCTCCATTTGAACGAAATGCATTGATCCACTGATTCCATTTTTAATATTAGTGACCTTGTTAATTAAACAGTGGTGATAACAAGAAGTATTTTATTAATACAGTGCAGAGCTAAAATGCAAAATGAAATTTGGAATCTACTTGCCTCCAAAAGCAGAAACTGGGAAGTGTCCTGTGCTGTATTGGCTCTCAGGTGAGTAACATGAGTCGTAGTAACTTAAAAAATACAATCTTAAACATTTTTAAACTGCTGCACTACAGTTATGAAAACTTAATGGAGAGGTACTGCAGTATCAGCTCTTGGGTTCTACAGAACCTCATCTTCTGGAAGGCACACTTAGTTTGAGTGTACTGTGATAAATCAGGATGCAGCTTGGGGATAGCCTACAAGATTGTGTTCTAAAATATTCAGTGTTCAAAGTGTTCCACCCTTTTGTTCTAAAATGTTCATGCCTTTTATTCCAAAGCGTGTACATATAGAGGTTCTCCTGTAAGGCCTTCCCATTGGGACACCTCCTGCTTTCTTTTGTTTCTAAAAACTGCTTCAGCTAACAGAGTAGGGATGTGAAAAGAGCCCATGGAAGCCAGCACATTTGTTCTGTGGACTCTACCTTATTCCAAGTACAACTTTGCAGGAAGCAGTGGTGAACTTGAAAAGAGAGGTTCTATCAGCTGCCTTTGCACAAGCATGTGCCAAGGATGTGCTAGTGTGAAGTAAACTTGTGGGATCAGAAAAGGCCAGGAGAGGCTTGTGAAGCAGGAGTGAAATTGTGTCATCAAAAAATTAATTAATTAATTTTTTTTTTTTCTTTCTTACTTTCAAAATAAAAAATGGAAACTCTGTTCTGTAATTCAAGGAGTTGCTTTATTGAGACTTGTGCTTAGAAAGCTGAGACCAGACTCTTGGTGTAGAGACTTGTGTTCCTTGTATATATTCATTTCACAAAATAGCTGGTGGGTCTAGCTAGTGGATCTGTACCATGGCAGTGGACTGGGTAAAAATATTTATACTTGAAGTTAGGAACATCAAAATTGTCTGAAGAGCTCTAAGCCAATAAATACACTTATTTTGTTGAATGTAAGCTGTACTGTCTTGGGCAATATATCAGTCAAATTAGATTACTGGCAACTTGTCCTCAGAGAAAACTAGAATCCTTAACTCCTCTCAAATTGCATAGTGAAGAAAAATTGAAATATTGGTGTGAAATGTAATTTATTTGTAATTGGACTTTACTTGGACCTGCTGCTGTACAAAAGGCATGTAGTGCTGTGGGTTTTGGAGCCAGGGTGCTTACGGGCCCTTTATCCTGTCTAAAGTGTGTAGAATTTGTCAGAGCACACGTGTGATTCTGTAATGCAAGCAGCTGAGATGACAGTACAAAGAAAAATGTAGATGCAGGATTAGATGTCAGAAGTTACCAGTGTGTGCCTTAGCAGATGCCTGTGGTCAGTGTGTTTAAATACCCAGTACCTGAGGGCACAATGCACTGCATGACTTGGTGCTCGAGGGTGCAGGTGGATCTGGTTTTGATCACCTGTTAGTGTGACTACATGGGACAGTGCAGCTGTGTTTCTGTGCCTTGTTAAGCATTGTTGAGCCTAATGAAAACATTAGGCATGTTTATGGAGATAGGAATCCTTGTTGTACAAAACCTTTTCTGTCAAAAGAGTTTTGAAACCAGTATGCCGTGAGCAGTGGGTAACCAATGATATTTTTATTTCCCTAGGGCTGACCTGCACAGAACAGAATTTTATAACAAAAGCTGCGTTTCAACAAGCGGCAGCCGAGCACGGCCTTATTGTAGTGGCACCAGACACGAGCCCACGTAAGTTCAACAAGAGACATGGTAGCAGTCATTACACTAAGTGCACTCTCTGTCCTCAGACAATGGGTGCTGCAGTGTGCTGAAAAGCGTGTTGCCCACCTGAGTGAGAATTTGACCTCACCTCTGCATCTTGCATTGTTCACTAGATTACATTGTGTGTGTTCTTAATAACGGGGTAGTGAGGGTTTGACATTTGAAACTCTGATTGTTTTGGCACTAAAACTGGAACAAAGGGGCTCTAGAGTTCAGCAGATGAGGAGAGGGAAGAGTGAAACAAGAAATGTGTGTTATTAGAATTCTTGCTGACATTTTGTGTGCCTTGCTGAGACTCTATAAAACCTGCAGAACTAAGTTGCCACACAAAAATGCAATGCTTGCTCATAATTGTATTCTGTCTTCCAAAGCAAATTAAATACATGCCTTCAGAGGATTACAATACTTGAAAAACCAACTAGAAGCCCTTCCACCCTGCAGCTACAACTGACCACTGATGAATGGATTTTTAAAATGATGTGCTGTTATTTATATAAGGCTGAGCTTATGGTATGGGAAATCTGAAAATGGTGGATCTGCAGTTAGTGGAAATACTGGAGATTCACTGTTCTGTGTTTAATATTTGTTGGATTCTGCCACAGTCTCATGAGTGTTGTAAACAAAGGTGTCACCCTTCTGATATTTCCCAAGCCTTAGTAGGTTACATGTGCCTACAGGCAATAATGTTCTTTCCATGAAGTACTTTTTATATCTAGGTTTTGAAGTTGTGTCAGGTCAAAGAATGTAAATACATGTTTCTAATGAAGAAGAGGGACAGAAGATCAAAACTTGTGAATGAATGAACTCGACACTTTGTTGTTGCTATTTGCTGCAGGCTAGAGATGGGCAACTAACCTTTGCATTATTCATATTGGGTAGTTGTACTAGAACTTGTGTTTGGTAGTATCTGTGTAAATTGTCTATCAGTGTGTAACTGCCTTTGCACATAGGTCATTGCTTTGTGTTCTTTTAGGTCCCTTGTGGCAGCTTCTTTCTTGCATTTTAGTCTAATAACTGATAAGAATTGCTCTACTATTTAAATGAGTTTTGGTGAAAAGCAATTCAAATATAGTCATGAGCTGAGAGGTATTGAAAATGCTTACATATACATTTTAATTGTGTAGTGCATGAGAATTACCTTCCAGGAGCCAGGGGCTGTATCTGGATGGGAAAAAGACTGCATGAAATCATTAAATACTTGTCATTACAGCCCTCTGTCAGGCCTTGATAGACTTTACTTTCCCTATTTTGAAGGAGTTTGTTTTTCCAGACAGGTATACTGAGCAATATTATGCAGATTCCTTTTTTAAATTTCTTATTTTCGAGGCTTCCTGAAAGTGATTTTTTTTTTAGCATGAGAATTATGCTTTCATTTCCTGGCAGGACTTTCTGAGTTTTTGTCCATCTCCAAGGTACCAAAGACAGACTTTTTACATCCAAGACATTGTTTAAGCAGCCCAATCCCTGTGATTGCTGGCCTGTTAAGTTACAGAATCATTCAGTGTTCAAGGGCATGGCACTGGAACAAAGTCAACTTGGATCCTTGTACAAATCTGATTTCACAGGGTGGCAGCCATCCCTGCAGAAATTGTGAGGGACTGTTGAGTTACACATGAGTTTGCAGTGTAATCTGACAGTGGTAGGAGCCCATGTAATTTTGGATTGCAGAAACTAGGAAATGCTGGCCTCTCTTTCTCCAAAAATTCCTCTCATATATACCTTGAAATACTATATTCTGTTCTTCAAACCAGGCTGCTAAATCACAGACTAATCAAAGGGAGGACTGGGTGGCATGTGCTGACTTTCAAGAACACATCTGCAAGTTTAGTTTGAAAGTGTAGCCTTGGAAAAGAGGGTACAAACCTGCAGTTATTCAAAGAGGAAATTATTTAAGTTTCATGGAAATTATAGGTGGGAGCAATGAAGTGAATTGCAGAAGAGGTAGAGGTATAGACTTGTGAAATTATAGGAACAGTGAATTATTCTTCTGGAGAATTTTAGAAGGGGAGGTGTAGCAGGCATTATTTAAAGCACATAAATTGGCTTGGACACACCATTTGGTGATAGATGGTTCTGTCATTCTGGGGAAAAGGAAATTTTCTTCTGTTACTCACAGCTTCCTGTACTTGATAAGATGCGGTCTAATGACTGAAATAAGCTGGTAGCAATTAACAAGTGCCAACTTTTTGATTAAGTTCCTGGGTAAATTGGACAAAGCTTTACAGAACTGATTTAGGAGACATGTATATGCTGTATTTATTTATGAAGAGATACTGACACTATTTAGAAATCGGATATATCCGCAGGTATTATGTAAGTGCCATTTGAAAGTCTTGAAATAACACTTGAAAACATTGTACTAATGAATTAAAATGTGAATTGTCTTAGAGTTGAAGTGGTATGAGATAGGATTGAGAAACTTGTGTCCCGAGCCTGATTTGTATGGCAGGTTCTCCAATTCTGAATATGTAGTAAAGGAAAGATTTTTTCATGCTAGGTGGCTGCAATATTGAAGGAGAAGATGAAAGCTGGGATTTTGGCACCGGTGCTGGTTTTTATGTGGATGCTACTGAAGATCCTTGGAAGACAAACTACAGGATGTATTCCTACGTAAAGGATGAGGTAACTGCTGTGGGTTCTCCTGGTCTTGCTGGGTAAGATAAAGGGGTGTGGCTCAGTCACAGGAAATTCCCACATATTGTGTTACAAGGTTATGGGAGATTTCTGTAGAGATACTTTGAGTTACTTATTATCGGCTGCACTGTTTCCTTTTGATTTCACATTCCCCTTCAAGCTGCTTTCAGGCCATGATCAAAAATGCCGGGCTAGAACCAGAGACGTGCCTTTGGTTTCAGTGGCATTAAAAGTTGGTTAGTTGTGTGCTTTTTTCTTAAACATACTCAGGTTGCTTTAACATTTTTATTCCACTTTTGTTTCTTTTACAGCTGCCTAAACTAATAAATGCCAATTTTCCAACTGACCCTGAACGGATGTCTATTTTTGGGCATTCCATGGGAGGTCATGGAGCTCTTATTCTTGCTCTGAAGAATCCTGGGAAGTACAAAGTAAGATGAAGTATAGCTTATATGAGGTATGCTAATGCCTATATAGATTTCTGTAGATGTGACAGAAGAAAATACAGTATTGAGTTGTTTGAGGGCATTAAATGTATAAATACTTTCATTTGCTGCAGTTCATCGTTACATGGTTTTGAGGTTTTTTCCCCTGCTGTCTTTCTGAACAGTCTGTGTCAGCATTTGCTCCGATCTGCAACCCAATTCAGTGTCAGTGGGGAAAGAAAGCCCTTGGTGGATATCTGGGACCAGATGCAAGCAAATGGGAGGTATGTGTTGCAGCCACAGTTCTTTAATGATAGATGAATGAGTGATCTATAAATACATCAAAGCAGGAGCCTGGAAAAAAACTCTGGAGCACCCATGAGTTAGTACTGATGTTTTACTACACCCCTAAGCACAGAAAAGCATTCTTTGTTTCTGGCAGTAGTGACTTACTGCTGCCTTATGGTGCTTATGAAAATGTAGTGAGATACAGGTCTCTCATCAAATCAACTACATTCCTCTCAGTTTTGTGAAGACTTAAAAGTCTGGGCTGAGAACAATTATGAGCAGTGTATTTTTGTAGTAGCCTGAAGAGAGAGACTGCTGCAGACTGTTCAGACTGATGAGCCTCATGGCATCTTGCAGGGGCAGCCTGTGGGAGGCCAAGAGGAGCCCGTTGGATACTTGGAAATTGGTATCCTGCAGAACAGCATTGAACTAGACAAAGTTAGGTTTTAGTTCCAGGGCCTTAATTTTGAGCTATCAGTATTTGTATATGAATGACTAAGATAAAAAAATGTTTGTCTGCATGGCTGCTGCATTATTTAGGCAGCCCTTGAGTGTTTTTAATCTCAATTTAAACATTGCACTGTATTTCTATAATTAAGTTAGAAGGGATTGTCTTGACCATGTACTCAGATTTCCTTGTAAATAAACACAAGATGCAGCTCAGTCCCTTGTAAATTGGATTTAAGTATGTCTTAGGAAGACTTCCAGGTCTGATTAAAACTTTACAGGATTGGAGAGTGTTCTCCACTTTTCTGATTGTTAATAGAGTAGTTTGTGTACTTAGAAACCACCAGTTAAACTTGTTTAGATTTCATGTAATGGATTTGTTGTCAAACAAAACAAAACAACTGCCAAAAAACCTGTTTTCTGTCCCCTTAACTTGTTTTGGAGCACTTCTGCAAACCTAGTCCAATAGATCAACAGCAGTCATCAGGAACAGACTTAGATCTGCATTTGGCACAGATCCACAACCTCTGATCTCTCTATTTTGGCTTAAAATTGCCATGTAACTATGTTCAGGATAATTTGACACCATGGCCACAGTGCTGGGCTGAGCCCAAGCTCCCATTTCCATTGTAGTGTCCTTTCTGGATCTGGTGGCATCCTGAAAGGATGGCTCTGATGCTTTGGTGTAGCACTTTGGATTTTGCTGTCCAGTGGTGATTGGTCTTCTCCACAGCCTTAAACACTTTACTGTCTTTTTAAAGGAGTTAATTATTTTGAGCATGTAATAAGCACAGGACCTTAAGGGTAACATGTTCCCCATCATAATTACATTTTGATACATGTATGTTTATAGAGTTTTTAATTTTTATTCCTCAATCAAACCAAATTTTCTTGGTCAAATGATCATGGTAACCTTCAGGTTAAATGCCTCCCTATGAGTATAGGTGTGTTACACTGCTGTTTTGACTTTTATCTGCCAGAATAATTACACCAAGACACCAAATTTCTTCAGCAGGACCTAGTTTCTACACAAGGGCATGTATCAGTACTTCCTATATTGCTGTTCTTCCATTCTCTAGGAATTCAGCCCTGGGCTGGATGTGTTTGGTCAAACTGCCAGCTTGGTAATTACCTAGCTTATACATTTGCCCTTTTTAAAGCAATAGGTATTGCTTTTCAGTTGCCTGGAATTTCCCCCGTTTTTTGTTCTTCCAAAGTGAAACTTGGTGTCCTGATCAACGCTGCCCAGGATTCTCTCTGTGCCATTCTTTTCCCGGGGTTGACAAACTGAACCCAGTGGAAGGTATGTAACTGAATGCCATTTCTCTTTTTTTCCTGCAGGCATATGATGCTACACAGCTTGTGAAGTCCTACTCGGGCTCCCGCCTCGACATCTTGATTGACCAAGGCAAAGACGACCAGTTCCTGTCCGCGGGCCAGTTACTGCCTGATAACTTCATCGCTGCCTGCACCGAGCGCAAAATCCCAGTAGTCTTCAGACTGCAGCAGGCAAGTTGCTTCTGCAGTCCTTGGTTGTTGGATTCTTGCTTGTGATTTTTGGTTCTATACAGCAGGCAGTGAAGAGAGTGTCTGTAAGGGGGCAGACATACTCTGGCTGTGAGTCTGTCCATGGCCACTTGAGGAGGAGGGTGAGAAGTGACACTTTCCCATCCATGGGCCCTCAAGGTGTGCATCACCCGCGCGATTCAGCCGCGCTTCACCACTAGGTGCCGTCGTGCTTCCAGCTAGGACAGGCTGATCCCTGCGTGGGGACTCGGGCTGCCGGTGCTCGGCTGAAGACACAGCATTAATCATTTTTAATGAGTGTCACAGTCACTATGCAGCCTAAGTGACACATGGCCTTCTGCTGCATCCCTGATCTCTGCCTGTGGGATTCATGTTTACCATAAAACTTTGTAATTTAGTTTGCATGTGTTTGTGTAAATTAGGGAAGGGGTGGAACTGCTTGACATCCTAGGTTCATGTAAAGACCCAGGTGGAAGGATCACTCTTACCTGTAGTGCAGTGAGCCAGAACAAGACTGAGAGCACTGGAGTCTTGTAAGCCACTGGCAACTTCCACCCAGACCCAGTGAGGAGCCCAGGTTTGGAGAGTGAAGGATTGTCCTCTCTAGTTTATCATAAACCTTGCACCTAAAGATAGAGCTAGTGCTGATGAAAGGGTGGGGGCCAGAGGGTGACATTTCAGCACAGAGATGGAGCAGTAACTCAGACCTGGGCTGTGTTCTCCTTATCCCCCACTGTGTTTTAGCAGAACAGTGCAACAGTGCCCATGAAGGCTCTCTCAGATTGCATCTCACTCTGTAGCTGACCCCTGCTGTTACCCATCTCTAGCTTACAGGCCCAGATCTGGGCAGGTTAAGGGACTTTCTGTTTGTTTAGCTTCCTAGTGCTCATCTATACTTAGCCTGTTACATACCCCTTGCCATTTTTATATATATTCCAGGTATTTCTTAAAATGGATAAAACTAGGAGAGTCATTACATTTCCTTTAGGAGAGCTTAGCATGATTGCTTTATCACGGGCTGTATGTTCTCTGCTGACTTCTTTATTGGTTTTTTTTCTAGGGTTACGATCACAGCTATTTTTTCATTGCTTCATTTATTAATGACCACATCAAACACCATGCAAAATACCTCAATGCTTGAACCATTTGGATGTGAGTGCTGCCTGGCCAATATGAATTAAGAGACAGTGGTGAACTAAACAAAAATCATTTGCTGAAATAATGTTTGTAAAATGGAGCTCTTCTGATTGTACTTCTAAGAAAAATAAAAGTCCCACTTAATTTGATGTGTGTGCTTGAGTAAGTATTGGGAATGTTCTTGCATGCTTGGAAAACTCTTGATGCCATGAAGTTACATCTGCTGCATTTTGGGTCAAAAATGTAAGCCAGCAGATGAGTGACTTTCAGACCATGAGTGTGGGTGTGGATGTGGCACCTGCAGCCAGGTTCTAGTGCAACTGTGCAAAGACTGTGATTAACAGTGTGCCCATTCAGCTAATTAATTACTGGGGTTTACTTCATGCTCGAATGGTGAAGGAAGTTGTTAGAGGCACAGAGAGTTAATCTGAACTGGTAGGTGTGTTTTTCCTTGGCCTGTGTTAACACCTTCCAAGGACCAAGTCTGGTGGAGAATGCAGACAAAAACCTGCTGTGCACAGTACTTTACTGTCCTGTGCATTATCAAGCAAATGATCTGGAATATTTCATGGATTATACTTATAGAAAAAACCTCTTAAAAAACATGTGAAGGAAGCAGTCTGTAGTGAAAAGATTTTTTCTGCACTTGCCTTTGATTCTTAGAGTGTGAAAGACTTGTACTGTGTATCTTAGATTTGACAGGACTGAGAGGAAACTGCTAAAAAGACCTTTAAAAAGCAATTTCTATCTAGATGATCTAATATCTCATCGCTGAAATCAAGTACACTTATTTTACACAAGATGGCAGAATTTAGTCCTGACAGTTGTAGATCTAAAATAGCTCTTGGTGGTATAATTCTGCCACCTTGGACAAGAACACAGATTGTTCCATTAAGCTGCAAGTAATCACTTGTAAACTCAGCTTTCTCATGGTTCAGCTGGACCTGAATCATTGCTCAAAACTTGACTCACTCTTGCCAGAGGAAATGCTCCTATAGCTGTGGGATGGGTTTCCTTTTTTAAGCAATGCTGAATTGCTCTCCTGACAGCCTTAAATTATGCATTGACTTGTGCTGTGTATAGTCTTGCATCTATTTATTTATTAAGTAAGCTCTGAAGGCAGGGAAGATACAACTGTGTGCACTGCAAGAGGTCTCCAAAAGGAAATTATTGCAGAAAGATCCTCTGCTTCCCCTATCAATCATCAAAATCCCCTATCAACTGTGACAAAGTACAGCCCATGACGTCACCTGTTCACTAAGACACGCCATTTAGAGAAATTGGAATCTAGGAGGATCTCTACTTGGATGACTTCAGGAACCTGCAGGGGCGAGAGAAGGCTGGATGCTGTGACCTGCTCCTTGTTTCTGCAGCCAGAGGCAGAGCAAAGCAGCTGAGCACAGCCCTGGCATACTGCGTTATCCCCAGGGCTGAAGGCGTTACTGTGTTTACTGCTTGGATTCATTACTGCCACGGAATCTCCAGGTTTTGTTTGCAGAAGGCAGAACAATGGGCATTTCTGGAAGAGAAGAGGCTGCCCTGTAGAGGGAAGTGTTAGCAGTAGAATGGACTCTCATACACCAGTGTGAGCAGGAGCAAAGGCAAGGAGAGGTCTCTCCCCATTGCCCAGCCCCAGCAGCAGAGGGCAGATAGTTCACTGCCACGGCTGGACTGGCAGGAGGCCTTCACAACAGGAGCAGCAACACTGCAGGGAGAGCACTGCAGGTACCCAACAGCTACCAGCTGCATCTTATACCTCCTTTAGCTGCAAAATTCCTCTACTCGCATCACATCATCATCTTCTCCCATCCCCAAACCCACCATTTCCAGTGTTAAGCTCTCCAGCTACCATCTCTTACAAGAAATCATCAGTCACAGGGATAGGCATTAAAGGGTTTCTGCAAATAATATAGTTTAATTGTAACTACAGTAAAGATTTTCTATATACATTATTTTCACTGTGGAGGGTATTACAGATTTGCCATGCATGTTTTATTGCACATATAAATATTGTACAAAGGATCATGAAGATTCTCTTTTTAGCCGTACAGGTTAAGACTGCATAAAAAAAGCTGTATTACAAAATACTTACGAGCTATTTATTTACAGCCAACTTCAAGCAAATACTGAAAGACACTATCAGGAGAAAATCAAAATTTTAATTATGAAAAAACAAGATTTTTCAAAATAATAATAATTACAAAGCTTCATGTTGCCATATGTACATTGTAAAAAAATACTCAGGAAACCTGCATTTTATCCCTTAAGATGCAGAAATCAATATTCCTATTTTTATACTTGATCCTTGAATGCTTTTAAAATTCGATAAACTCTGACTTGAAAACTTATTTTTTTTACATTGCTCGTGCTTATTGACAAAACAGATATTTGTGCAGCTCTGTAAAATATTAAAATACATTTTCATTTAGTGTTAAAGTGCACAGTACATTTATAGGAAACAAAATGCTAGCTGCCAACCAAATTAAAATTTAAGTCAATGTTCCCTCTATAAAATAAATGTTTTTGCTTTGGTTGAAGTAACTGGATGTTCCATGCATACTGTCTGTCTCATTGTCTGCGAGTCCACTTTCCTCCTCCTCCTCCTCCTCCCACGTTGCTGTCTCTACCTCCCAGCCCGTTAGCAAGCGGTGGTGTTGAAGTGCGTGTTCTGCGTTCAGACGGCGTCTGAAGCACAACAGATCAGCTGCTGAGCAGGGCTGGGTCTGAATGCAGTGCCTGTGAACGGGTGTGCAGCTGCCTCCAGAGGGGGTAGGGACAAGTGTGCAGCAACTCTGCCCAAAAGCCTTCGTACAACAGTTCTCTCCACATCCTCTCACTTAAATATTCAGTCCTCCCACCCCCTTGCCTCTTTCTTTTTTGCCACTCTTCATTTCAAACTCCCTGCTTATGTGCCCCCAGCCAGCTTCCCTTTTCACCACATGCAGCTGCCCCATCCTGCTTGCCCAAACCCCATCACTGGCATCTTGTGTGAATGAAAACAGGATGTTCCAGGTAGCAGAAGAATCACTGTGCTGGAACTTTTGGATCTGAAACACGTGATGTCTTAATAATAAATTATGGTTTGAAAAATCTCTCTGAAAAATGTAAAATGGCGATAAGGAGAAGAACTTTTATTTCCTATTGCTGACGTGGAAGTAGAGGTCTGATGCTGCAAATGGGCACTACAGAACATTGTGCTTAATTCTGAGGATACTTTTAAAGAGAAGCACTGTACCCAGGCAGGTTTGGATCTGGAAGGTCAGGTCTTTGAGACTGCCTTTAGCAATTTCAATCAATTTATCTCCTCCTGAAGGAATCACTGAAGAAAACAAGCTAAGTTTTTGGCTACCTGGTGAATCTTGGTAACCTTCTTGTGCTATTTTTTACTATTTGTTCTGTAGTGCTGTAATCTTTAAAAGAAATCAAGTTACAGTGCAAAATTACATTTCAAGACACATGATCCTAATGCACATAATTCATTTTGTTGTGGCAAAAGTTAAATGTCTTGTGCATAGTAAAATAAGCAATTAAAAATATTTGTTCACATTTATTTTTCAAGTTTACATATTTCCTTTAGTTTGTTGTTTTTAAACATCTATATACAAATAAAATGGGTGCACTCTCACTTTCAGCCAATTTAGTTTAGTGAGGGGAGAGGTGTTACTGGAATGTAGAAAACCCAATGGAATGCAGACAATTTTTTACCAATGTTACACAGATTCAAGAAATAAAGAATGCCATTCCAGCTAGCTGTTCTTTTAATAGAAGCACCTATTTTGTTTGCTTTTTATCTTACATATTAGAAAATACAATTTACGGAGATCTAGAGCTACTGCACACCAAGTAGAATAAAAAATAACTAAGTATTTATATTAAAATAAAGTGTTTAACCACAAAAAAAGCAGTAATAAAATACAGTTTCCTAATTTACATTTTGCATCCAAAGGATGAATAACAACTCACTAATAAATAATATTTATATAAATATTTTATGTCTGGATTTTTTAAAAGGCAATAGCCTGAAGCAACTGCAGAAAAACCTAAGGTGTTGGCAGTCTGATTTACTCTCCCTTCTCCCTCCCCCAGGTGATTACAGTGATTCTTAGTTTAGTAATACAAAGGTATCTTGCTGCAAGACAGCTGTGTCCTCCACACGATTTTAAGTGGCAGAGAGGTGATGGTTTTAGTAAGTGCTGTACAAAGTGAGCTATAAAAGCAGTGAAGCGCCAACTTCCTCTAGAAAATGCTTCTGTTCAGTTTCTGCTTTGTAGTTTGACACACACGTACAGTCTGAAACATGGGTTTAAAATTGTAAGAATACTCTTGGAGTACTGGGGTTGTTTTCAATGCAGTTTGAAAAAACGGGCAGTTTTTTGATTCTTTCATGGCACAGTGTAGCTGGTAACAGCAGAGAGAGTAGTTTCATGTGAATAAAGCTTGTTTCACTGTGGTTACATCTAGCAATGCTTGAACTGTTATGCTCACTTTTACCAAGCCCTTTTCTTCTAGGATGTGATGTGGTAGGCAGAGCTTCTCCTAGAAAAAGACAAAAAAAGGAGTAAAAATTAGAATATTCAATACTCACTGCAGAACCTCACTTCACATGATCACATTTGGAACACAAAGCCCAGCAAGCAGGAATTGTTTCCTATTTTTAATTAAAAAGAACTTCCTGTGATTTTGACAGAAATCTCTGATTTTGCTCCCGCTACACCTAAGAGTTAGTGAGAGATCTGTTAATACTCTGGGCCCCAGAAACCAAGTTCTTCTGTGGTCATTACAGCATATAAACAGCTAAGAGTGAGGGCCAGCAAGCAGACACCAAACTTTCACCTACAAAGCAGGATAACACGGCATTTGCCCTGTTATGACACATATGTGAGATGGGGGATGGAAGGGTGACTTTTTAGAAAAAAGCAAACCAATAAACATCCATTCTCCCCCTGAGCTCTAGACAGGTCCCAGGATATGCACCCTGAAAACTACACACTAGCACATACAGGGAAATGTGTGCAATGCTGTGCATTCAATGGGCAAACTGTTTTGTTCTGAGTATTTGCACCTCATCTGAAACACCCAGGAATCAACTTTACTCATCGTAAGGACACAGCAGTCATGGCTAGGATGGAACTCACTAACTGTCCACAGAGGGTGTTACAGCAGAAGACAGTCAAGCAGTCAATTCTTTATCTCCTTGTAGGAGAGCAAGACACACACCCATGAATAATTAGAGAAAGCCTCAGTGGGGAATTCTTGTGTCATGACTGGCCCCGTCTTTAAAAAGTTTTTCTCAATGTAACTGGGTATTCTTGTTAAGAAATCAGTGAAAGTATGAAATTGGGCAGCAGGTCTATAATAAATACATGGAAAAGCTGGACTACATCACATAAACCATAATTACAACCGTGAGACTCACTGCCACAACACAGAAGCCAAAAGCTTAAGTGGGATGACAAAAATATACAGGTAAGAGAAAATCCAAACAATGCTGTTAAACACAAACACATGGAAATGGTGTCTGGCTCATGAAGTCCTTGAGCTGTATGCCATTGCTTTAGGCATGAAAAAGGCACCATCTGTGTGATCTAACCCATTCTTTCCCTATGCATCCATACATAACCACCAGCAGACTTGGAATACTGATTTTTTGGAAAGAGAAGGTGGTTTTGCTATTCTCACTATTAAATATCTTAGTTATTCAATAAACTTTCAGCTTTTAAAACTACTGATGCTTTTGAGATTGTTTTATTAACTGCCTGTCTTCTACTGAGTGTTCCCTCTTGCATCTGAAATATTAATTAAGGGTCCCTTATTTTATCTTTATACAATTTGTGGTCCTTTCCCACGCTTCCTCATATTGATTACTTCTTTGATTTAAACCTTGCTGTTCTCTTCAACCTCTCTTCTAATGACACATTTTTTTCATTTGAAATTTTTTCCTTGACTCCTGTGGACCCTTACAACTCAATACAATGGAACTGGTACACAAAAGAACAAGTCATACAGTCTTTACTATGTTTAATTGTTTTTATCTCCTTCCAGTCTTGGGCAGTCTCTGCTCAGGAGACATCTTCCAGTGGGCCACGGCTCCAAAACAGTATCAGTACTAAACAGCTGTTCCACTGCTTCTGATGTTTATGACTTTCTTTTGTTAATGAATATCTCCTTTATGCATAACCAACATTTAGCTTGCTCAAATTTCTTGTGAAGTTCCTCACACCCAACTCCATCCTCAATGAGAGGAAAAACTGCAAAATGTACCTATTAACTACTAAACCTGAAGATAAGACCCAAACTTCATTCACAATCACAGTGTCTGATACTGGTAACTGTAATTTATCTGTATTTTGTTTACATTTTATATTTACTACTGAAGTTGTTTAAATATTTATTATGTTTTAAAGATTTTTTTTATAAGACCCAGAAACAACTTTAAACAGATAATTCTCAAGGAGCTTGGCTGGGTAGATCTGCAGGAGATGGACAACACATTTCCTCACATGGAGGACAGTATAGATATAGTAGTATTCTTGCTAATGCTGAGTTACTACTTCCACTGAGTTTGTGGATTCTGATTCACATTGACCAAACTATTGTGGCAACTGCCTCCTGTTCCTGTTAGCCACCCTGCCCCTCTTCTCTGCAACTATTTGGCCAGTCAGGCCAAGGAAGTACCCCCATCTTGCAGCCATTCCAGGTCATCAGCCACATTTCCATTCCAAACCTACCTACCATGAACTGATCATTTAAGTTAAGATGCTGAGTTCTGCAGCTCATTCTTGTTCGTTCTTCTGACTGAAATACTGTCTTGCAAGCTTTCAGAGATGGTTCCCCCCAATCTTTATTCCTCTGAAAAAAAAGTGTCTTTTCCAAAAAATCATATAGTTTAGGATGCAAACACCTAAACTGATACCGATTAGCTCTGGAGCAGCTACATCAGAAGGCAGATACAGTGATATCAAATAAAGAGGGGAAAAAAAGCAACCCAATATTCTTCTACTTCAAAGGTGTGATTTCTACTAGACATTATGCCAATTTACTGTCCTGAGAGCCAGTTCATCTAAAAACCCACAATGGTCTGGTTTTGATATTTTTTTTTTAAAATATATTAATATTATTTATCATACAAATCAGACAGCTGAAGTGAAATGTTCTTCTTTCCACACTCTTCCTACTTCCTTCCAGTGTCCTTGCACAGTAGGCTCTTGTTTTGCAGATTTGGTAGCCCTTAGCATGCCACTATTTCATTATTCTTCCACACTAGACAAAAGGCCTGAATCCAGTGTCTGAAAACTAAGGGACTGGCATTCCATGGCTGAAGGATATGGACTGAACCCAAAAACCCAACCCTCAGAACATACCTTGCTAGATATTTATGTTGGAAAATAGTGTGCACTTTGCTGTTGAAGTCAGATTTGCTTAAACCACTACAGTTAAGGATGTTTATTTATGAAAAATTTAAATTCCAAACCCACCGTTTTTGTGGCACCTTGTAGCACTCACTGAGCTGTTCTGTCATGCTCTCTTGCTAGGATTTTTGCAGTTGTTTATAAACACTTTGCACTGAAAGCATAAGGGAATGCATGGCCCATTTCCTATAAAAACCCCATCCAACATGGTTTTTTTCTGTTTTTAAAGGCAAAAACTATCTCATTATTTTAAATTCAGCCTAGTAGTTTAGTTTGTATGAAGAATTCTCTCTCCACCTGCTGCATTTACAAGATGCAAACTCCAATCAGGAAAGCTACTCGAGGAGGCCTGTAAAAAAATAAGACCATTCAACTGTGTTGTAGGAGTGAAAAGTTTCCCACCACATAACTTTTTTATGTATCATTCTATGCTAGAGCTCAAAACATATACACTTGACTCCTTCTCTTATGAAGCATGTGGAACTTGGCTAATATTTTATAATTTTGCAGCTAAACACATGGCTATAATGAATTTTCCAAACGTGAGATTGATACCATCGCCTAAAAATGATAAACTTCTCTTAATGTGTCACAAATTAGTTCTATGCAAGCCCTAAACACTATCTCAAAAGCTCTGTAAATGGCTTTCATCAATCATGTCTCCAATACTTTTTAAATCAGAGGTTTTGAGTCATATATTTACTTCTGAGACTAAGAAAAGTCAAATCTTGCTAAGGGTGGAATCCAAAGCAAAACAACAGCTTTCTGCAACAGCAGTAACATCCCAGGTATCTCTGCTGTACTCGAGTTCAGCTGCTGTCCCTGCTTTTCCATGCTTTGCCCCCTCACCAGATACAACTGTTCTCTGGAAACCACCAACGGTAGAGCTGTGAAGCTGTACACCATAGAGATTTCAAAGCTCTCCTTAAATCCTAGCACTTGAAACAAATGCCTGACCAAACAAGAGGAGAACTTGCCCCTGACCCTGAGGAGACTCAATTTCACCCACTTCTCCCCACATTTAATAAAATCTCTGTCCCAATTACAATAGATTCAAACCCATAACACTTCTCTGTAGAAATATGAATTCTCTCTCTAAAAACAACCACGTTGAAACCATCATTGAACAAACCCCAAAAGAACAGATAGAAGAAATGGATACTAACTCTACAGACCAGCCTAAAACAATTGTGGTGGGAAGGGCTGACACTCCTCTCATAGCAGCACCAGTCTCTCTAGTCTCTATCCACTACAAAAATGAAGATCTATAATATTTTTACTGCCTTTTTTTCTCTCTAAGAAAACAAAGGAATTTAAATTACTTGTTACAAGCAAACCACCTTCTACAGACACATAGCCATTTTGAATGGATAAAGATGTTTTCAAACTCATCATGAAGCAAAAGAACAAACTCCACCAGAAGGAAAAAACCTTAAGAAGCCCACAAAAAGGAGGCAGCAGCAGGAGGCTGAATCACAAAGCAGCACAAAGAGACAGTACCACAGGTGTACCCACAAACGTGCACGTGGTGCATGTGCTTGCCACAGCAAGTTTCTAATCCTGGAACGAAATGTTTGATTTAGGATAGTAGAAAGCCAGGAATACACAATGACACTAATCTCTCAAGAATATGTGACACACTTCACATACATATCTATTTTCTTTGACACTAGATGACTTCAAAGGCAAGACAGCTGTTTGAATTAGTTTATGAAGGGCAGGCAGCTTGACAGTTCAGATACAGTAAGTATAAAAAAGACATTGCTGCCATAATATTGGTCCATTGGTAAGCAGTAAAATTGCCACGTCATGATAAGAGCAGGGCCCAGCTGTCTGAATTTGTTAGTAAAAATACAGAGAAATGGAATCTCATGATTCAGCAAGAGCCTTCCTCTTTCTTCCTTTTATTTGTAGAATATGAGATGTCAGATCTACAGGGGAAAAATACTAATAGAAAAATAAATACTGGAATGTGCAATTTCTCAAAGCACAAATTAAAAAAATCTAAGTCCGTGTAATGCCCTTAATTTCCAACTATTTTGAAGTGGGATGTCAATAAAGGAAATTCCAGGGCATTACACTTAAGCAAACTTACGTCCAGTATAGTCAACCTCTGCATCTTTTTTGGTCAAGGCCAATTTTCTTTCTAAAGAGTTGAAAAAGAAAGCTATAGCAAATATTTACATGTTCATATATCTAAGGCAATTTAAAATGTTGTCCTTTTATATTTGTTTTTCATTTTCCACTATTACTGTTGATGTTTGTATATGCCCTGAGCTACTGATTCAAGTACAACTCAAGTTCAAGTGAACAAATGAAAAGAGATATTAAAAAGCACAGTGAATGAGACTATACTGCAGCTGCAAAATTGTGTATTTGGAGCCATAGCCAGTTAGACATCTCGATAGGTGTATCTAATGCACATTCAATAAACTGGAAATATTCACAAAACTGTAACTGCTGATGATGGGCTTTGGATTCTTCAATAAATTATGACCTTTAGCCATAAATTTTAAAAGTAGATCACATATTTTACAAAATCCCTCAGTTTTATTTTAACATGCTTAGAAAATGGTAACCTGAAACTACAAGGAACAACAATCTTAATATAGACAAGACACACATGAAACAGTAAAAGAAAATATAATCTTACAAGGGAAATACCAATTATACCATAAACTTACATATTAAATTCTGAGAATGTGATGAGTGTTTTGTATCATCAAAGCAGAATAGGTCATTACCTTACAGTATTTTTCTACTGCTCTTTCTGCATAATACAGTTTGTGTTCTAGAAATGAAGGAAATGGCAAAGGTTCACAAAACCAGCTGTACCATTTTTTTCCTCAATCTGCATGTATGATTGGGTTTTTTGTTTTTTTTTTAGTAACAGAAGAAACATTTTTGTAAAAAACAATGACATGGCAGTTCTTTGGTAACTTATTAATGTATACTGAGTAGAAAACTGTACTGAATATTTGCTCAGATCTAATTCAGTCCCCATTCAGGTAAAGTTTAACTTTCAGAACACTTACTAGGACCACAATGGGATATATATACATCTTTCAGCCATAAAAACTTGTTAATTTACAAGAGGCATATGAAAGACTACTACACTGCATTACACTGCATTTGAAAATACCTGTTTTTTCTGGATCAAGGAAAAAGCAAGCTAAATCCTCACATCAAAATGCCACTTTTTATCCAATGCAAACACATTTTTCCTGCAAGAATATCCACTACAAGCTGTATTTATTATTTTACTGCAGTATGGATGAGATGACCTCCACAGGACATTAGAGTAATTAATTAATATGATGGGCACAGTAGAGATTGGAAACCAATTTATTAGGAAATCATGGTTTGAAAATCTCTGATGATCACTGCAATGAAAAAAAAATGAATGGGAAAAGAAACAGAGGAGCAAATATAATTAATGTTACTAATGAAGATAAGGGTGAACTACAGTGCACTGTTTTTTTTTAAACTCAAGGCAATCAATTATGTGACTGACTATGAGCAGTAAGTACCAATTATATCTAACTGGATATCTCAACATTGACATCTCCTCAAAGGTGAGGAACCATCAAAGAGTTGAACTGGTTCACAAGTACTACAGCCACAGAACAGCAGCACGGAAACAAGACTGAATTTAGCAAAGAACCAATTAAAGTAGATTAATGATGTTTTAGTTTCCAATTCCCCATTTAGTGTAAGAATTAGTGACTTCAGAGCTGGAAAGACATATTTTTCATATTTTCATTATGTTTGAAGTATATTTTGAGAAACTTTATTATATTCAGACTTAGAAAGACTGACATTACCTTTACATGTTCTTTCTCTGTAAGATTTGTAAATATTTGGAAGTGTAATCAATTACAACCCCCCAAAAATACCAAACTGGATAAGCTTCATGTATAAGCTTGTCATGAGCCAAGTATTTTTTGGTTTTTTTCACCACCTGTTTCAAGATGGCTTCACTATCTCTAACTACCAAAACCAGCACATAATGCTACACTTTGTCATAGCTGAGAACACACAGAAAACAGTCCCTAAGTAATGACTTTGTTTGCATGGTAAGCATATACAAAGTTAGGACTTCAGACAAGTTTGAGAGTTAAGTGTCACTGTGACTGGGGGATGTTCACTTGCTCTACACTGGCAAAACAGTAGTTCAGTTTCTAGCCCAGTGTCTACTCTGATAAAGCATTCAAAACCATTGAAGACATGAACTTCCATTTCTGCACACTGAGAATGCAAACCACACTGATTACTCCTCTTACCGCCCTCCAGACTATTGGGTAGAGTGGATAATCAGACATGCTATTAGACAATGAGACAGACATGTATTATAGGATGGTGGCAAAACCTTTCTCAACATGATTTTCTAATTTGAGAAGATGTACTCATACATGTAGTTCAGCACTACAAAAGGAGGGCACAAGAAAAAAGCATGGAGACCTGTTTACCAGTTATGAGAGCAATAGCAAAATCCCAGCCCTGCAGAAGACATCACTTCTGTCTCAAATGCCAGCACTGGATTATAGAGAAACATACTAACAGATTCTGAACTCTTTCAAGCCGTATGTCACTCAGTTTCATCACAAAAGCAAAATAATTAGAACAAGACAACAAAAATCAAAACAAAGAACTGCTCAAAGTGGAAGCTTAAATGTTAAGCTGTGACTGAGTAAACAAGTGTCCGGTGTTGGAATTGCTGATATTAGGCACACAGAAGACAGGCCTGTGCAGGATGAGGGTACAAGTCTATCACTACATAATAAAAACACAATAAAAAGCTTTGAACCACTTGCAGAATTCTTGCCTGGTCACAGATGACACTGTTTACAATGAAGTTGCTATATGTATGCACTGGAAGCTGCTAGACACCAAACCCTTTAAGATTTTTGATTTATCCATCATCTGAAATTAATTTTTCCATTGTAAAATATCTAATGTCTCTAATATATAAAAGATATAAATGTATCTAATAATACATTTACTATTTGTAATCTCTGTCTATATATGTATTTGTCTATATATTTAAGCCATACAAACCAGGAACAGAACTTCATTTAAAAGTTTTTTGCTAAAATTTTACAACTATCTGTGGAGTGGAGATATTTATAGAGCAGAATTAAATAATAACTGTATGGCCAGAATAATCAGTAACATACAAATTCTTATTGTAGTTATAGTCTAAAAGTCTATAGCTGATTTTATTATATACTAGACAGGGGAAAATGAATGCATGTACTTCCAAGACACAAAACTGAGATCCTTTGGTTAGCCAGCCTGAGAATGAGTTACAAATTTAGGCAACAGCATCTAGGCCAATGTAGGTTTATACTCAAGAGTTTGTATTTTTCAATCAATTTTCATTTGTATATTTTATGTCAATAAGGAGAGGAGCCAAAAATTGTCTTATTTTAAGTTTTAGAGTAGATGAACAGAACATAGAACTGTAAGGGAAATGGAGGTCATCGGTCCAGCAGTCTAAACATAGACAGAGTTCAAACATACCAAAATAGCTCCTGGCTAATTATGTCTAAGCTGTTCTCTAAAACCTCCTAGAATGGCAAAGCTAGTCTTCCCAGAGGATGTTTTCCTAGCCACATTGTCTTTGCTCCATTGGTTACACAAACAAACAAACAATCAAACAAACAAACAGTATCTGCATTTTCACAGGTGATGAAACAGAAGATAATGATGGGACTTGCTTGATGCCACACAAAAGAATGGCAGGTAAAGAAATCTAATAGGTTATTCCCAAACTGTCTCATTCTACTGAATGATCTTCATCTTGAAACATTCTAAAGTCCCTTGGATTCTATGGCTTGCTCACACCCACTGCTAATTTACAGTTGCCTTTGGGGTCTAATGTAGCAAGTGCTTAAAAGGAGTTCAACATTTTTCAACAAATGTTCTAATTGTTTTGTGTGACAGAAGAAAAAGATTATTCTATCATAGGAAAACATAACTACTCCAGTATGGAATTTAATCAGAACAGTAGAGATGAACAATAATCTTTAAAGTTACAGTACTCTTGTTAATATATAAGAATTAAAAAAAATCACAGCAATTTGAAAGATAGTTCTCTAAGTGCTCTTAACACAGTATGTGCAGAGATAATTGGCACCCACTCAGAAAATACCATCACCTGCTGGAAGTGCCACCTGAAACTGCTTCAATATCTGCAGCATTCTTTGATCTTCACAAAAAGTAAGAGGCTTAGTTCTATTTAGCTTGCCATACACATCTAGCCTACACGCTAAAGTGGAATAAGAGGAGCTTCACTGCTTTAACACATTTAGAGTAGTCTAGGCAACATGAAAGAAAAACTATAAATAAAGAGGTACATAAGTTCTTAAGCTACAGCTGGAGGGGATAGAAGACATGGGAGTTGCCTTCAAGATGCTACTCCTCTCTCCTGTTTCAAGAGATTAATAAAGATATTACAAGGAAGGGAAGCAAGGCAAAGGGAGAAGTTTGTAAGGCAAAGGAAGGAAATTAAGTACCTGTAATTTGTCAGAGACAAAGCAGAAAGTTTGTGCGCACATGCGAACAGGTTATGCTGTTAGCAAATTCCAGTGATAAGTTATATACATCAAGACTATAAAAAGTATATGGAAAAGACAAAAGCCTATTAGATCCCAGGAGCGAAAAGTAGAAGTTGATTGTGGGGGTTTCTCCCCGAGGGCGAGCAGAGTGTCAACAGTCTTTCGAATGTGACGAATATCCGACTGCAGGATGTCATACGGAGAGCAGAGGTCAGCCTATCCCGAAGGGCAGCCATTAGAACAGAAAAAGAGTGCAAAAAATTAAAAATACAAAAATAGAAAGATACTGATAAATTATCACAATATTCTAGCATAAACATGTAGGAATAGCTTCTTCCTAGTATTGCCTTAGTCCCTAGACATCCCAGCTTTCTTTTATTTCCTCTAAACACTGAATCTATCATATAACATCAGAATGTTAAGATAGAAGAACTCAGGCTTTCTAATCCTTCCAAAATTATGCCCAAGTTCACAAGGGTGAGGAAGCGCGTGTGATCCGCTTGTTCCAATGAGGCCTGCGCACCACCTTTGTCCATCTGGACCTCAGTCAAATGCTTAAATGGAACTAGCTGAAAAAACTAATGTATAAAATAGCAAACAGTGGGTTAGAAAGCTGTTAAAAGCACAAGCAGCAGCAATATGAAGTCTCAAGAACAAGTACTTACACAAATCATTAGAAGTATGCAAAATTCTCTAATACAGTAATCTAAAACTTGGTATTCAAATATCACCTCAAAGGATACCCTGGGACAGAAACTTAGAAAGTCACTGTAGCACTAACTCTACTTAATTTTAATAAAGTTTCTAAACTGAAGAATTGGACACTAAATTCCTTATATAGCATTTTTAAAATTATTAGCAGGTTAGATTCCCATACCTTTTTTGGAAAGTACCAATGACCTGATGTGGCAACTTACTCTAGACTAGCCATACAATATGAAGTATAATATGTAACAATATCAGTATGTTCACACAGTATTTAATATTTGAATCACACAAGCAACACTAGTACTTTTGAAATGCAATCTAAGATACACCATTTTACATTACAAATAAGGCCTTACTCAGATAATGAATACTTACTGAAAAAAATTATATGCAGTAAGAGTTTGAGAGAATACTGTTCCTGTGGAAGCTTTTCAGTCACTTCCTTAATGAACTGACAGTACGCCAAATAAACCAAGACACAGAAGTTCAATGTCTGTTTTCTTTTAGTGGAAAGTTTCAAGATCCAGTTTGAAATAAATTAAACTTAAAAATATTTAAAATGTCTTTCTATCCTGAAAAGTGACTAGTGAAACTGAAAGTCAAAACTGTCATTCATACACAATTAAAGAGTGACACTTTATTTTTATTTTTTGTTGGTTTGTTGTTTTTTTGTTTTCTTTTTTTTTTTTTTGCTTACCATGACTGGTTCTAGCTTTACCAGGAGTCAAAAGCTGCAAAATTTTGTTACTTAGGCCAGCAAATGCAGGAGCAGGGAACCAACCTGCCTAGAAACACCACTTTTTTGCAGTAAATTTTCAGAATTTTTTAGCTCAAAACTCTAATGCGATAATAAACTTCAATGTAATTCTGTTATTTTTTAGAGTATGAAAACTCACAGCACAAAACATGCTGATCTTGTTTAAAAATGGGATAGAAGTAGTACTCTATTCGATAACACCTACGTCCACAAGCTGCTTACAACAGAAAAAAGTTTCAATAAAAACTATTTGTGATTACCAGCTACATAATATATTGCATTTATACCAAAGACACCAATAAACCCAGTAAATGTTGGATTAATTTTGGAACAACATCCAAGACTCAATTCCTACTTCCTGCAAATGCATACCATAAGTAAATATCTAAGATACGTTTAACTTATACTTAAAAAGAAAATGCCTGAACTTTATAGCAAGGACTTTAAAATTTTTGTCCAAGAAAACCCGCAAAACAATGCCAGCAGTCCCTATTGCAGTCAAATGGAGAAGGGAGTAATTTCAGAGTTTAGAGACTGAGAGCTGGTAATAGGGTGACTTTTCACAGATACTGATGAAGTTGCTAACCCAAGATTAACATCCTAAGCAGCGTAAGGAGAAGCCAAAGCGTACAAAAACAGCCAACACATGCAGAAGAAACTTTCTACAGAAACTGCCATGATGTGTTTTAGTTAAATTCAGTGAACTTGGGGAAGCCTTAGGAATGTTTTTTTTTTTGTGTTCTGTGATGATGGATAATTTGGTATTGTATTCACACCTTACAAAATATTTATATTTTATGTATTTTAGATTTCTAAACTAAAAAGATAACAGGTAACTGTAGATGAAAAAATATATAAGTCTTCTGTAACAGTAGAAGTATTCCCACTTATTGCACTGATATTGTGCAATAAAAACACAAAACTAAAACGTGACATCATGAAATAGTGAAAAAGCACATGACCCCCACACAAAGTCTCAAAGATAATCACCCATCTGCCCATCTATGACAAACACTGCCCCTCTCACTTAGGGGACTGACATTATTGCTAGTAAGAGCTACAAAGATGCACCTGTTTAATCATTACATTTATGGACTGACATTTTATGTCTATGAAGCTGTATGATTAAATCATACAGCTGTTAATCATGCACACAGAATAAACATAGTAAGACAGAAACGGGACAGCAAAAGCATAACCAGCTGTTTGTGTGCACAAACCATCCTCATTCTGCATGCCCCTGCAGTGACTGAAAAGAGACAGCATTTCAGAACTGACCTCCTTGGATTTACACTGGTAAAAAAAGTCAAGAATAAGTTTGTAGAAGTGCATTAAAGAAAGAAATCTGTAGTGCATATGCACTATACTCAAAACACAAATGAAAGGAACCTCAGAGTTCTGCTTTCAGAGCTGTACTTGAGTGTATTGAACCATTTAAGTCCATACCGTACGCCAACCAATGTCCATTACCGAGTGCGGAGGGAAAAGGTGGAGAAAGGAGCCATACCTGATAAAACTTACTGCAACTTCATGGATGTCTCATGATGAAACTATGGAGAAGTAACTTATGTGAAGTGATCAGAAAACAAGTGTAAGTGGCAATGATAATATGCCTTGCATTAAACTGAAAAACGTGATTACCAGCTCAACAACTAACAGGTGGATAGAAGGTAAAACACTTTACAGTCACTGGCTGGCTGCCTCCTTTACTTTGTTTTGCTACTTTTAGAATACAGAAGCTTCCTGTTCCATTTTTCTTTATTATTGTTTCACTTAATTTGCAATTCCTACACTAACTCAAGTCACACTGATTTTTAGAATAATTCTGACATTGCCACACAGTGGATCTCATTATCAGAGGAGAGGTTGAAACACAGTTCAGCCCCATTTGCAGGACTCAAAAGTTGCTCAGAAGGGGCACAGCTAAACCTTTTGTAGTCTGCATCTTTGTATGATGACTTGAGATCCAAAAAGCCATTCCTTATTGCTATCCTCTTTTCTGCTCGATATGTTTGCACAATGTAAATGACTGAAAATTGAAGAGATATGGCAGGAGTCTCTCATTGCTATCAGAGATATTTTTGTCCCACTAAATCATGCTGCATCACTGCTGATGTGCTGGAACATAGACACTTGGTAAACCTGCTGGAAGACTTGGATAAAATGAAAGGTTCCATTTTATCACTACTTTTTATAAATAGAAATTACCATTCTAGTACTAATCATTATAACTTCAGTCTATCTTTTTTTTTTTTAACTGTATGAAGATCAACACGGTATGTTATGTGGGGAAAGTCTTTCTTTCCTTTTTAAAAAGATAAAAGGTATTCCTCTGATCTGACTCCATAAAGGGTCAAAATATGCTCAAGTGCCTAATCTATTAAGATACTAGTGTAAGCTGCATACCATAAAAATTCATTCCTGTCTTTGTAAAAAGCTAATTTCACAGACATTGAAAACACTTAATTTTCTTTCTGAAAACATGCTTAGAAGATCCTACTTCTGATACCCTTTATTTGTTCATAACTGAGAACCAGAAAACATGCAGATCAAAACTTGTAGATTTTGTCTTTCAAAATATGCATACATATTGTATATACTGCTTTGTTTTGGTCTAAATCTTACTTGTAGTAAAGTATCACTCAGCCCACCACAAATCAATTACTTTTAACTTTTGAAAGGAGTATTGGTTAACACTACTGAAATTGCATACTACCCTGTAATATGAATTACCAAGAATAACAGCAACCAAGAATAAAAGCTCAAGTTTAATTAAGTTATTAATTTTCAGGTTAAAATAGGAAAGTCTACAACCTTGCTCCTAGTATGAATACTGATTTGGCAATAATACGTTGAAGAACTCTACATGAACACTTTTGCCTTTATTTACATATATTATTATTGTTTTATGAAAGAACAGTTGTAAACAAAATACTCCCATAACTTCACATACAAGGTAATGTGATGATAATTCACTCTTCAGATAATTTTTAGTATCTCTGGGATGAAATGTCACTAGGAACAATAAAACTTCAATAGAACCATTACATTTGACACTTTGGGGGCCATACTCCCATCTGAACAAGAAGTAAAAAAAACCAGCTTTATTTTTCAAACCCACAAAGTATGAGAGGGTGGGTGCAACATGGATGAACTGAGTACACGGTAAGCGTGGTATTATTTGTGGGTTCATGTGACATTAACAATGTAAGTCCAGTGAATGGCACCAGCCAAGTATTACATGTCACTGAAAAATGCAGCAGGACCTCAGCCCTGCTTGCCACACAGCTACTGCCCTTTGCTTATTCAATCTGTATCAGCCAAGAAGTAGGAATGTTTGTCACTGTCACTACTATAGAGGAAATTTGGTAATTTGATGGCTTTTACTTAACAATGTAAAATAAAGCCTGCTTTAGCAATTTTCTAAGAGACAAAGATTGCACCTTTTTGTCATACAACTCCTGAGCAGACATTTTCTGAATCTTCATGCTTTCAGATACTTACCTGACAACATTCCTCTCTCACATCAAACAAAAATGTTGTTTTGTCTCAAAATGTGATCTAAGAGGTTTGCTGATGAGGTGCTACAGCAAAGCCTAGTGGCAAAACTGGACACAACCCTCCCTTTTGCATGGGATTCAGCGTTCCTTCTGCATGCAATCAGGAGCATCCTGTGGCTGTTAACAGAAATCAATTTCAACGTGTCCCCCACTGTATTGGAATTCTCACCTGGCAGGTAATGGCTTTCAGAGTCATCTACATACCACTTATCACAAAGAGACACTGATGCTCCTGAATTACATATCTGCAATTCTTTGGTCAAGATGCCAACTCCTGATACTCAGCATGACACATTTATATAGCATCTGCATTGTTCTACATCTGTAAGAAATTTCCCAGGATCATTCTGGGAAAGTAATTTTGATCCAAGAACTGAATGCTGAAAACCACAGAAGTAAGAGACCATGCGCATCAGCACAACACAATTACTTAGATATTTTCCTAGTTTTCTTTTTACATGACTAAACAGGAAATTATTCCAAACCTGTCAAGTTCAAGAAACAGCATGTATTCTATTCCTTAAAAAATGAAAATAATACAACATGAATTATGATCATTTTAAATCCTTTTCAAACTCATGCAGCAGAATTTCAAGTCAATTCCTAGGAACAAGACATGGACATAAGTACCACAGAAAAGCCCAATACCTAGAGGTACCAGGACCCAAAAGTAGAACCCATCACTTTCCCACATAAGGTGCTCATTTTAAAAAAGAAGTCATTCACTGCAGTCCTTTTCCTGGTTTCTGCAGAGATAATAAGGCACTGCACAACTCATCAATCTGAAGCACCACGAGCATGCCATCTGTAGTTCTTTAAAAACTTTGGCAGTTGTCATACTCACTATTACACAACTTTGAATTCCTAATCCATGTCCCTGCAACACACAGCAAAGTTCTAGCATCTACCAGCTAGTTCCAAAATATGATGTGTTTTCACAAAATATAGCAAATATGCATTTTCAAATTACTGATGGCTAATCAAACAGAATATCCTCAAAGTACTTAAAACCTTTTGTAAGTTTACAATTGCAAGCAATTAATTTATTGTTTAAGTGAAGGAGTTTTTACCTTCAAGAGAAGTTAATGCTTATTTAGATACATAAAGATGGTTAGTTTACAAATCAGACTGGTGAGATGTATCTTTGTGCCCAAGCCATCATGCAGCTCTTCAACAAATAAACTTTAATAAAATTTTTTAAAATCCTACAGAATTCAACAGTATTTTTGATGGAAGGATTAAAAAGGAAGGGTAATAAATATATATATGGACATGCCTATTCAAAAAATACCAAAAAGATATGTCTCCAGAGAGCTTACTTGTAGAAATCCAAAATAAAAAAAATTAAAAAAAATAAAAAAAGGTTTCTGAAAGATCTCATACCAGCACCGAAAACAGATCTTAGCCTTTTCTTTCCCAAAAGGGTCCAGCCAGTAAAATCTGTATTCTATTCACTGATAATTTATGATGCATCAGAAGAATTTTGGGACAGCTTAACAAATACTCCATGTCTGGAAGTCCACAATGAGATTTTCATCTTCTCTGAAGTGAAATTTTACCTTTAATGTGAAATCATTCTAATATAATGAATTACATAACTTCAAGAACTAAATGAAGCATTACAACTTAAGAGACCCAGCCATTACACTGAATTGTCAAGTTAAATTTATGATGAGCCATTCACTGGAAATGTAAGAAAGTCTCCCCCTCAAAAATCCTACAAATAGCAAAAATGATCTGTCACTTTTGCTGTCCTCCAAATCAAGTGCTAAAATATAGATAAAACAAAGAATTGAAACTAGAATTCTTTCCCAATGTGAAATCTTGCATTACCATCTGCTCCCCAGGGGGATGGTGGTGGAAATCACACAAAATATCTTCTCATTTCAGCATTTTGAAACAGACTAAAAAGAACTCAGCCTTCATTATACTGTCATATGTAGGCACCAGTGAAAATACATAATGCCATTTTCCTGTGTTCAGTTTAAAATGACCTTATATAACACTTAACCTTCTTTTGATAGTCATGTATTTGAAATTTAACTTTTTCTTAGTAGGTTCCTCTAAACCATAATGGAGTTTTTGAAATAACCCCAATGCAACTCCAGTATTCATTACATTAGTTACAAAGATAATAAATTACATGATGAGTGATACCATCCTTAAATGAAAATCAGAAAACGCCCAGCACTGCAATTTCACTGTTTCCAACTACTGAAGCACTTAAAACTACATTATAGGATCTTACACATACATACATGCTTTTCATACATAACAGACAATGTTTTTCTTCAAAATCACTGCAGAAATGTTTCAATACATGAGATGAGCCTGTTATTAGTCACCAATGCCATAGAGTACTTAACATTGCAAAAAAAGGAAATACTGCGAAAAAATGAAAAAGAATGAAGTTCATATTCTAAAAGCATGAGGTAAAAATGCAGTTATGTTGTGCAGTGAAAAAAACTATCAAGCTTTTGGCTACTTACATAATATATTTTCATAATTCCTTAATTATTTTCCACAGCAAAGAAAGAGGTATTAGAGATAATAGTGAATTAGTCTTTTGAGACAACACTTGCAATTTTTAAGTGCTATGAAATACGCCATTTAAATGCACTGAAGTAGTATTAAACCACATTATTTAGCTCAATTTTCAAATTCTGTGCCTTTATTGCTAAAAACCTGTAGTTCATTACATTATCCTTCAGCTTGCATGGAACTAATGTGTTTTCATTTTTGAACATCTAGTAATGACAGACTTAATTAAATTACCTCTGGTATCCCCAGTTTTCTACATGCATCCAAAAAGTTTTCCACGTTTCTCCTGCATTTGGCCATGCTAAGTTTAGGCTGTAGAACAGAAAAAAAAGAATTGTCTATGGCAAAAGAAGTCATGAAGAACAGACTTAACTGTCATTAACAGGCTCACTCCTTTTAAATTTTTATATACTCACAATTTATAGTAGCTATACACAAAATTAATGTCCCTGAAAAATCAATGTCGTATTACTTTAGAATCTCCAACACTTCTATTTGTCTCCCTCAGAACTATTCACCAAATACTTTCAGAAGTATCATGTTACTAAATAGAAAAACCAAAATCCAAACTCCTCACTGTTTTAGTTTTTCAATACCATATGTGAAACAATGGTAATTCCTGAATATCCACTTAAACCAAGAATTCACTGTAGTAGCAAGGAATTCAAAGACCTAATTTTCCAGGCTAAAGTAATTTGAAGGCTGTTATAAGGAAGAGAACATCAATATGAAGTTGAAACAAAATGAAAAAAAAATTAAAATATGTGCATTTTTTTTACAGAAAAATACCACAAGTTTTTTATTTTTAAAAAATCAGCATGGGAAGTTTTTACCCCCAGAAATTCAAATTTGCATATTTTGGCAATGTCATATTTTTACCAAAGATAGAAATGATTTTAAGTCAAGGAACAGCAAAAGAAATTCCACTAGAATATCTGAGAAAATATCTTTTTCTTAAATCTGTCTTCTTGGAAGTTCTTACAGACTGCCTCCAAAATCCACATGGTATTCTCAGAATTGAGTATCAGGGTGTATATGGCAAATTTTACCAAAATATACATTAAAGAGAAAAAAGATAAATAGTCTGAAAATACACAAAATCTCTTTAGAACCAGACTGTTACCAGAAATCTGGAGCAATGATCTATGCAGGAAATGGACAAACAGAGAAAACACAGTAGTGTTTTCTTAAGTTTCAAGAAGCACACACAGAGTTTATGTCCTGAAATCTTCAGGTCCTTAGATTTCGGCAAACCAATACTAAACCACTTCTATGCAAGTTTTTGTTCTGTCTGCAGGTAAAAGGAATCACCTCTAGGTTTAACTCAACAGGACAAATACACTAATAAGTATTTTAAATGCTTTAGTAACACAACAACTGCTAAGCCACACACTGCTGAAGCCAACCTCACATTTTTTCAATCAACAAAGGAGGGGGTAGTTTTCTTTCTTAAAGGTGTACTAGAATAAAAACTTGTAATCAAAGTATCTCACACTGTTCTGAACAGAAATGCCATAATGAAAATACCTGATTTGTTGCTAGTTCAGGGACAAGGCAGGATAATTTTGTTCATTTATAGATGTGCTTGTAGATATATACACATATACCTAGATGATATATATAAATGTATCATATCCAAAAGTTAATGAACACCTGGATTTGCAATCATATAAACGTTGCCCCTAACAGCAAAGATCATTCATTGAACATTAACATGGTTTATGTACCAAAATATCATTTGGGAATGAAATGGTAATCAATAAAATAAAAAATGGTAATCAATAAAACATTTGAGTGCAGCAAGAAACATGGAACTTACTACTGCTGGTGAGGGTACATGAATACTCCCGACAGACCGAGGGCGAACGTGATTTACTAAATGGCACAGAACGACACCATCCATCAGAGCTGAGCCCAGGTCTTCTGGCAAACAAATCTTTAGTCTTGTTTCTATGTTCTGCAAAGGAAGAATGCAAGCACACTGATATAGGAATGCATGAATGGGACAAAAAGGGAGTAAATACCCTCATCTCCTAGGCTGTAGGCATACAGCCAGCTCTGGAGCTTTTATTACAAAAAAACACAGTTCCTTTATCTAATTCTTTAGAAACTAAACCACAACCTCCTTTATGCTGGTCACTGAATTACATAAACATCCTTAAAAGAACTCAACACTACAATGTTGCTGCCACAATATGCATCTATTTTTATATAGAGAGCTGTAAAAATACATCTGTATGCAATCAGCCATGTGACTGAACTGCATGTGGCTCCTTCCTTTCACCATTCCCCAAGTCTTCTACTCATTCATCTTAAATTATCAGCAGCACATTGAAACAGAACTACATTGACTGTACAAGCAGAGAATAAAAGGCAATCTTTCCCTACTAGCCTAAAAATTACTCAGGAAGCATGAGAATGATCAGAAAAACAGGTAAGAGAAGGCAATACATTCAGATGTAAATGAGAAATGCTGGATACCTGTTAATAAAAACAGATGTCCCAATGAACAGAATTTGATATTGCAAAACAAAATACCTTTGAAAATATTTAAGAATTAAGAAAAACTCAAACCCACTAGATTGTTATATATGATGAGTCACCTGAATTGTCCTCCAATCTTGAAAACATTCCAATGCTACACCTGGAGCTAATTACTCCCATTATCTTTAAATAAGTATTTCTTGAACCACTTAATGTCATTACTCTATTCATATCTTACCTCAACCTATACTGGTTGAATATGAATATTTATGAATAGATAATTCTTTTTAGAATAAAAGAAGTAGGTTGGAAGGGATTTTTGGAGGTCACAGTGACTCCAGAGACCTAGTTAGTTAAGGTTAGTTAAATTTTGAATATCTGCAAGGACAGAGAGCCCACAAAACCTCCAAGCAACTTTATTCAGTGTTTCACTGCCCTTATGACAAAGAATTTTCTTCTTATAACTCCTTGCAATGTCTTTCTCTGTAATTTGTGCCACTGTTTTTCATGGGTTCACTGTTAATCTCTGAAAAGCCTGGCTTTACACCTCTTTTACTAACTCCCAGGCAGCTGAGGACAGTCATATGATATTCTCAGCACTCTAAAGCAAGAAATCCAATCTAAAGAAGTCCAGCTCTTCACTTCTTCCTCATACATCCTTTATTTGGGTGGCCTCACCATGAAATAGCCTCCATTGAAGCACTCAGGGGTTTCATTATGTCTTCCCATTTTTTCTTTTACTAGACACAATACTCAAGTACTTGCATGTAGGTTTCACAAGTGCAAACAGAGGAGTGTATGTTCACTAATATAATGTTTCTTTTTCACCTTGGTTTAATTCACAAATTAGAAAACATTTTTGGTATATAAGTACATAAAATAATACACTTTGAGACTGTCTTTCCAAAGCCTGTTACAAAAAGATTAATATAAATTAATAAATGAAAAATATATTTGCTAGAACACTAACTTGTCTGTTGGGAGACAGATCAGCACAGATCACGGTACACTTTTTATAGGAGCACAATGCATCTACAATACCAACTCAGTGCCATTTCATGATGGAGTTCATGGCTCTGTGGAATCTCACTAAATCTTAACTTACCATTAAACAAATCAAAAGCAAAATTTACTCATATATATATATATAGTCATATATATATTTACTCATATATATTCAATAAATATATTGAATATATTGAATAACGTACAAACTCAATCAGTTATATGTTCTGGACTATTTTCTTGTGCAATACATAATCAAATGCTCTGGTGGTTACTATTGTCACTAAAGGACCCAGTATATCTAAGTAAATTGTATGAAACTGAAAATCTCACTTTGTGTTTTCAAACACCGTCAGTCTTCTAGCTCACTGACCTGTAATCAAATTTCTCACAAGAAACGAAATAATTTTCATTGCAGGACATGATATTTCAGAGTGAGAGCAAAGAAGGCCAGTGCGTGGAGCTGAAGGCCACTAAACACATTAAACCAGCATTACTGGTAATACCTGATACTGCGTAGGGACATCCTTACTACTTCTCCACAATCATACCTGACATGGTGAATAACCTTGTTCTACTTTTCACTGTGAGGATTAACTGCACAAGGCAGGAATCTTGAGGAAATTATCTATGATTATTTTTAGGAACTTGGGACTTGTTACATACATGTGGTAACTCTTCAAAGAAATGTTAAAAAGTTGCATTGGTGCTACTGAACAGACTAGGCTCAGAATAACTACAAACTACTACAGTTTTTACTGCTATTTCCCCATTACTAATAAGTCTGTCTCATCTAATTCCTGCATCTTGTCCTTTTGGCATCATTGAAGTTTAGAATTGATAATATACTGCATTCTATCAACTATGTTAAATCTTCAACAAGACCTGTTCTGTTAAAAACAACAAAAAAAAAATAAGCGGGGCAAAGTTAGGTTAATTCATACTTAGAACAGGTGAGGGCCAGAGATAAGAAAATGCAAATCTACAAATCTGCACAGTTCTACATTAAAAATCCTACCTTTTAAACACTTTTTGGTAAAGAGATAAAGGTGAACCCTGTTGCTTTAAAATTGAATAATAGAAGATAAGTTATTTAAAACAAACTGATAATTTTTCAATTAGCCATTCCATGAAACTAGTGAGGTAAGAACAAATAGTCTTGTAATTCAGCTGAATTGCATGCAAAACTGAAGATTTCTCCATCTGTTTGGAAATAGTTCCTAGAACTCTCTCTCTCAAGTGCTCACTTCATCCTTTCTGATTAGATTAAATAAATCATTAATTCCACCGGTGCAAGGCACGCTGATTAACTGGATGTCATTCAGTTAACTCCCGCTATTATTTCTCATTTTTACAAAATCTTTCCTGAAGTACAGACAACTGATTGTGATAAAGAACTTCAGCAATAGTCTCATCAATGTGATTTGCAGAAGTAATATTGCCTCATTTAACATTTCTTATATTCTCCTCCTTAGGCAACTTTCCTGAAGAAAATCTATAAAAGACATTCCATCAGCATAAATTAATTCTACCAACACTCACATACCTCACGTAGCTGCTCCACAAGCTCTCTCTCTTCTCTCATCTGCTCCATTTTCCTTCGAATTGTGAACTGTGGATCTATTGATTCCAAATTTCTTTGTGGTCTTAAGAACACTGTCATTTTTAAAAAGAGAGATTTTAGTTTAAGAACAAACAGTTTGATTTATTTATTTCTAAATCAAGCAAAATCCTTCGGCACTGCCTCCAGCAAAAGCAGTTATAAATTTATTTTGTCCTCAGGAGGATAGAAAAATCTGACCTTGGATTACAATTACGAATGGCTGCTTTTTGGATATTCCTCTGGACAGTGTCCTGAGGCATCAATGGTGCAGATAATTTGTCATCCAAATCCTAATCTGAACAGGCAAATTTTGTCAGATGATTTAAGATGATTAAATGATTAAGGAACAGCAGTGTCCCTTAGAGAGTCTGATCTGTACGACACTTTGTATTTAACATGGCAGGAAACACCTCTTACTCTTCAGTAGAACTCTCTCCTAACAAGATACTGAATTGCGTAAAAAGCTGTGACAAGCCTCCTACACAGAACAAAATGCTTACTAGATAAGGTTATGCTAAAAAAAACCAAAAAAACCAGCAAAGATGAATGTAGGAAGACTCAGCCATCAGCAAGTGCCTACACTAAAAAGTCGTATTGCAAACGTAGCATTGCACAAACTCTTGGCAGTTCTCCTTCCCACCAGTCCTGTCAATTCTATTGCTTTTCCCAAAATATGGTTCCTTGAAATCATTACAAGACATTTCTGCAAATATGCACCTCTACCCTTCTGCTTCTAGCCATTTGAATGGTTAAGAAAAAGAAATATGTACAGCCAAAATGCAACTATTCCTGTTTGTGACTTTGTTTGCCATCTCACACAGGCGTAGGCATGAGGAATCTCACCCAACTCTGTGCAGGATCACCTGTACGCAGGCTGTTTAAGTAATGAGATGATTGATCCAAGTTACTTCTCTGGCCACAGGGACAGACAGCACCTATGGCACTTCAGCCAAAAGGCAGAGCTCTTTCCCTTAGTTACTATAAAAAGCTCAAGGCAACAAATGCCTTGCATATCTTTAGGCATCAAGACAGAATAAACCATGGCCAGTTACCAAACTTGTTTCCTTCCACTACTTGACTCATACGGTCCTAATTTAACTTGTCTCAGGGAACTGAAATTTGCTACATTGCTGTTAAATCAGTAGTTTCTGGAATGCCCTATTAATGCTATTTGTTAAACAGAACTGTCTTTAAACAGAACACCTAATATTACAGTTCTATATTAGTAAACTCTATTCTTTGTAAATCATCAGAAATCCCAGGGGCAGAGTGGGAGAGCATCCTGTAGAGAACATGCAGGACTGAGAACTAAAAAGAGTGACTGCAGCTCAGTTCCCTTCTCCAGGTGAACAACACATCTTCATCAGTGTCACCATTCAGAAAGATCTACACAGAGGTGCACACATCACAAATAAAAACGCTTTTCATGCTGACCTGCCACACAATGCATAAGAGTAGCAGACCCGTGCTTTCAGAGGCAAAAGGCCCACAGTTTTATTGATATTTAATCCTTCACTTTGTAGAAGGCAAACTGGACAGTTGGAATTGAATTCTACATCCAAAGTAGAGTGTATTAATAGATACATGCTTCCTAACTTTTTGTAGAAAGGTGACACATGACTATGACTGTGTATGCCCAAAAACACAGAGGCTGTTAGAACACTGATATATGGTGAAAAATACCTAAAATGTTATTTATAAATTGTATCATTAAAAATGGCTACAACAACAACAAAACAACAAAAAAAAAAAATCAAATCCCATGTTTCTCAAGAACGGAAACCAAGGACTTTTATTAACTCCAGAACTGTACTGTATTAAAATTTCTGCATTAGCAACTCTGTAATAATTTACTGGAGACTTTCTAAATTTTTAAGAGGTGAAATAAAAATCTCCTGTCACATTAATTAAAAACAGTAGCTGCAATTGCTACTAGATTGCTACTAAGATTTTCTAGTTCATTGTACAAGTCTTATAATTGAGCTTTGTTGCCTCTCATAGATGAAATACCTAGATAAAAGTCCTTCTTGAAGAGTAAAACCATGGTTTAAATGATACTTAAAAGCCACTGCAGCTTCATTAGCAGTAGCAACATTTCAAATAATTATCTTCAAAAACAGTAGTACAGAATTATGTACAATTTTCACAGAATTAGAGTATTATTATGGTCTTTGTTCAGTCTGGCCACAGCTATCCTTTTCTAGGCCTTTGTAAAGTCAAAGTTCCAAGATTTACTTCCTTCCAACTTCAGATTACAAATGTCCCTTACTGAAAAGTATCAGCATCACTTTGTCAATTTCACCACAAGAAAGAGGCAGGTTAATCTTAGGCAGTGAGAAAGTACAATTAGAAGTTTTTCAATAAAATAAGCTTAATTGATTAAAAAACAGAATTTAAAAATTTCTACACTCTAAAGAATTAACTATAAAAGTTTCAGTTATGTACCGAATTTTTTTAAAAGTGCTTCCACAAGAGGAAGTTTTTGGCACTCCTAAGTGTTGCTTGCTTCTCAGCATTACACACAATCTCCAGCAAGAGGAGCCCATACCTCACACACACCTGAATGTCTATTTTTCACTCTTTCAAAGTATCAGTTTCTGCTTTTTGAATCCATGCTCAAGCCAGGTTATTAAGTAGTACTTGTTCCAATAAATTTTTTTAAAAGTATTTTGCCCAAGTGTCAACAAGTTAGATGAGTAATAGTTAATAACATAGTATGTACTCACACTGTCAAGGATAAACTTCCTGGTGAAAATTTTAATTTCTGCCCTGAATTTCAATGTGCATTTCTGCATTATTAATTGTACACCCAGGAATTCAGTGTACTGAGTACTTAGTGTGACAACATCATCCTTCAGGCAGACCACAAAATGATTTCACCTGACTCAAAACAGCAGACAAAAAGAAGGCTGGACTATGACAGGCAGAGATGAAGTCAGGCTGAAAGTTTATAGTTAATTTCTCTTTGACTGACTTTTTCAGTCTAAATTTAAGTAACAGAAATGCAATAGCCCCAATTTAAAATATATGCAGTTGTAAAAGCAGTTTCTGCTGCAACACTCCAAGATAATAAATGCTAACATTTGCATTTGGCTTAAGATTTGAGTGACAGGAGGCTTCTATATTTTTCAAATGCACAAGCCAGTCTGTGCTACTCTTTTCATTTAGAAGATTAAAACACTAACAAATATGGGTTATCACAGATGAAATTATGTACTGATAAAAGAAGCACCTCTGTGTCTCTCTGTTACAATATTCATCAGTGAAATGTTAGCTTAGCTTTACACCACCATGAACTAAATTTGGTTTTTTCAACTTACCAGTATCAGAATTCTTATATTTCACACTCATTTCCCTTATGGAGCTGATTCCTTAGGTATGCTATGTTTTATGGTTTTATAACACTGAGGCAAATAGGAAATACTCTCAACTAAAGAACTGAACTAAGAACAAAACACCTCCCATGCAGGGGCTTCAGTCCTGAAGTCTTGGGTGGTACAAGTGTGACTTCCAGAGTGGCATGTGAATACTCCCATAGCAAAGTTGCCTTAACAGTAAGCTAAATGTTTGCATTTATCATTCAACATTTGTGGTCTTGGTTTCAATCTGATGCTTTTGACAGTTTCACTACCTTTTAATACCTAAACACCTTTCAACTTTAGGGCAACTGGCAAAACATGGCCCACTTTGCGTATTATTATATTATAATATTGCTGTGTCTCTGTGTATTATGACAATAAAACCCTGGAGAAAAACAAAACAAAACCCCACTAATGTACCTGACCTTCACTGTGAACAGCTTATTAACAGTTTCTGTTGGACAGAAATTACTATTTTTGCTTAGCTGATTGTTTCAGCTTTGTCTCTTTATGGATTTTTCTACTATGCTAGTTATGCACCTGCACCAATAAATGCAGACAGAAGCAGGATATTTTAATAGTCAGTAACTTTCAAAAGATAATAAATAAAAAAATGCAGAAGAGAGAGCAGCAAAATTAACTGCTGTTAATTTTAACAGTTGTACTGTTGAGTACAACTTTTACAACTCTTGAAAATAAAGCAAGTAAATAAATCTACACTGAAGATAGTTCTTGGAATTAATATAATGGGAAAAGTTGTTTTGCCAGAGTAGAAAAGAGTGAAACTGTACTCATTGACTTTTGACACTACATATTCCAGAGCATCCTCTGAGGAATTCCAAACATCCCCTGGAGAGTACTGTCTTTTGTCCTTAGCCATGTGGGGCATTCACCACATACTCATGTTTCTGAAAATACAAAATTAAGTAAATTATATATGGAACACCTACCATTGTCACTGTCTCCTTCAGATGGGATACTGTAGCTAAAGTTGTCCCATGTTTGTGCCTGTGTAAGTGTGTTGAAGGAGATAGGAGGAAAACTGAGGGATGGATCTGCTGGAAGGGAGTGATAACCAGTCCCACCACAGTGGTAATAAGGACCGGAGTGGGGATAAAAGTGGGCAGCAGCATTTCATATATGGCATTAGGATTGTATGGTAATGGCAAAGATGTAATTCAAAGGTGATTAATACAAAATGCATAAATTTTGAGAAAAGAATGAAAGATGGTGCAGAATAAAAAGAATGAAAAGTTAAATGTTAGTACTTGGCAAATCATACATTATATGTGCAGTTAAAGCTGTTAAGCTTAGCAGGATCATTGTAACCATAGCACTTCACACAACTTGTTACAACCAAGTTTTAAGAAAAAGTACCCATAGATTTTACATTATAGCCTGATAAAAACCTTAACTCTGAATCAGAAGGTAAATATACCAGCTATGAAGTTCCAAGAAGGAAACTTTCACAGAATAAGAATTTTCATATACTTGTGCAACTACATCATAAGAACAGCTCTCACAAAGAAAATTTACAAATCCATATGAAAATACTACATTACAATTTCCCAGCTGATTTTGGAAGTAGCAACTACACTGTCACTTGGATTCTCATTTTGTTGAAGGATGTTCAGTAAGTACATGTACCATAGATGTTTTCCTTTCATTTTAATTCACTTAATAATAAATGAAGTGCTACTTTTTTTTTCTTACTAACTCCCCCAGCAATAAATTAGTATCTACAATGGGTCCACCATGCTATGTAAGTACTGGTCCTCCATGTTTATAGGCTTCCCAAGGACAAGAACAGGCATAGAATACCCAAAAAGGCTCATCCTAAGTTTGTGCAGCAGGCTTAGGCAAACTTGCACCATAGACAGTCTTCTTACAAAAACAACTTCATTAATTATTCAGCTGAGGTCCCTGAAGTACACAAAACTGTACATTTCCACAGAAGCTGCAACAGTCCACAGACTATTCATCAGATGACTGTAAAAACGTGTCATGCCTACAGTTCATGACCACCCATGAACTCATTATGGAGCTAAATTGGGGCAGCAATACAGCCCCTGCTCTCCCTGTCCATTCTGCCTTCTCTCCTTTAACTAGTCACAACACCACCTCTTATTGACCCTCAGATCCTTCTGCGGAAATTTTTATTCCTTCCCCACCGCACTTACTCTGAGCTACTGTCTCTTGTCTTGACTGTAGTGAAGATTTCTGCCCAAGCTTTCCTCAAACCTCCATTCTGCAGTGATTGAGAACTGGATACTGACACCCTCAAAATATCTCCCTCCTGAATCTCTTCAGCATATCATCCATCCTTTGAAAGTTCCACACTGGTTTCCTATTTTCTGACAAAGATTTATATCTCTTTTCTGCCTTTCACAGTGATGTTGCTCCTTAATGAACCCTTCCTTACCAAAATCAAAATGTTCCTTACCACTTCTGCAAAAAAAAAAATTAATTCACCATTTCTTGTTTTTCTACATATATCACCGCATTTATTGACTGAATCCTACATACAAAGTGACATTCATGTTCCCCAGACCAAAACAGATTATGAACTACCTCTGCTCAAAATGCTAAACCAGAAAAACAAATCAATTTAAGATTGCTGTGTAGATCTGAAAGCAAATGAAACCACTTAAGTATTAGAAGAAAGTCCAAAACAAAGTTTCAGTAAGCACAGAAAGTCCCTCTTTTCTACCATTGCAAACTAATATTCAGAAGGAACTTGATCATGTAGGATTTCTCCTTCCCACAGTTTTGGAATCTGCATTAACATGATAATTCAGAGAATGTCATATAAAACTTCACCTTAAACTTATTTTCAGAATTTCACAGCTCTCTCTCTTTAGACTTTTCCCAAGGCTGGGTCACTGTTTCTGGCTACTGGGACGTCAGATCAGCTGAACTTGAGAGTCAGCACAATTTAAACTCTGAGTCAACACTGGCTTACAGAACACAGATTTACGGGAAAAGATAAAGACTCTGGTAGCAATTGGGATTCCCAACTATTTTCCAAATATTTCCCAGTTAGGGAAGAAAACAAATGGAAGGAATAAATATCCAGAGATAGAAAAACAGTAACAAGCTCTCAAATGAGAGAAAAATACTGTCAAGTTTCAATTATTATTATATGGTCAACTAACTTCAAATACAAGCACGTCTACCATAGATACTAACATTGTGCTCCCAGTTCTCTACAAGTCACCCAAACTGAGGGCACTAGATTCACAACTAATGTTATGCTACATGAACAGTTGCAAGGGAACAACTCACTTCAGAATACTAAGTGCTTTCTAACTTTGAATTTGTCAGTGCTTGCTTCAACCCCTGACAGTAGAAATTTTTTGTCTGTGTTGCTGTCACTTTGTTCATCAGAAACTAAGAAAAACTGTGACCTAGAACTGGCACAACACAAAAGGAAAAACAACTCCTGACTGCAAGATGTTTTAGAAGCTGTTCAGGCTTGAAGGTCTGGCATATTGAAGATACCACAAGATCTTGGCAACTCTCAATTTCAACAATTAGCACCGCTTCAAACATTTTAATCAATTCATGGATGAAGGAAGGGGAATTTACATTTGTTATTTTGAGTAATTCCTTTTCAGAGAGCTAATGCACTTCCCAAGAGGAAAACTACAGTTCTAAGAAAATAGTTTCTGTTCAATGGTATTTTTTTAAGGTTTTCAAAATGAATGTGAATTTGAAAAGTCCATACTCTCTGAAAATATTTAAAATACAGAAGGAAATAATCTGAAAAAAATTTAAAAAAAAAAATATCTTTTTACATTCAAGGTAAACTTCTGGAAAAAATCTTGGCAAAAATCTTTCAAGAAATGCAAACATTTTCTTTGGGTACTTTGGGTGCTTTCTGTCAGCCATCTGATATGAATTTTCCCAATGTTTTGCCTAGCTTAAAAATGAAAGTATAAAAGGACCTTCAGTCCTAAGCACATATCAGTATGCACACTAACACAGTTTAAGACACTGTGGTTTATCCTCTGGAAGCACTTACATTTGTGTGTGTACTTCAAAAAACTGGAATTTTTACCAGAATTCTAGAACAGTTTACTTTTACCTTTCCAAGAGACATAAACCATTATGAAATGATGAGGAGGATGGAAAGTCAAATAGAAAGCAACAGTCATTTTAAATAGATGAAAATAAATTCTCAAATTTCAGAAGAAATATGGTTGCGTATATTTTCATTGAAAATTTGCCACTATTTTTTCCACAGAGCATGATGGGCACATTTTAGTTAGAACACTTCAATGTTCTTTTAATGTTGCACTTGGATTTAAGAGATTTATAGAAGCAACTAATTCAAATGTAAGCTCTAACAAAGTTAAATAGTTAAAAGTTATTAAGACTATTTAACTTCATTAGAGCTTACATTTCCAGTAAGTTTTAACATTTCCCCCAAGGCCATTAAGAACTTAAATGAAAAAAGCTATTAAAATACACTACAATCTAAGCTGAAAATCTTTCCTGGGTCGCAGAAATACTGGATCTCTACACTAGCTCAGGTCTGTGACAATAAAGCAGTAAATAATTAACAAGTACAAATTCCAACCAGTGATAGGATGGTTCAAATGCACAAAACTTGTACAAAGTTTTAAAGGAAATACAATGAAGACACTACAAACTTGCCAAGAAAACCAGCTTTAAAAGGAAAAACATACAGGCTGCACAAACATGCCAGTATTTTCAGTCATGTACTACTCCTAGCTGTAAATATTTCTTATGTGTTAGCAAAACAGCAGAAGATGAAACAATATGCAGCTTTACTATGGCTTTGCAAGGTTTCATTTTGCTACATAGCTACTATACTGTATTTTTATCTGAAACTGGACAAAAAGTTTCACTATTGCCAAGCTCCCCTATCTTACCATGGTATAAATTTAAGGTAAGATGACTGAAACTAGACATGATCAGGTGAGATCTGTGCAGTAATGGGTCTTAGTGCCTGCAGTGTTTCATAAAGAAAAGAAAATAAATTCACATTATCAAGTTTAATGCAACCATAATGTGACCAAAAGACACTATAGTATTGCCTTGCTCGAAGCTTTTAGAATATATGAACTTCAATTAGTACAGTGCAGAAAATCAGCAAGTTCTAACCAACTGACTTTGGTATTCAATGAGGCTATGCACAGCTGCAATATAATCAGGGGATGAACTGTATGACTTGTGCACATCTGGTCCTGAATCATGTGACTTGGAGGTTTTGTTACAAAGGACTGCAAACATTGCAATCCAGTCTTTCTAGAAATTCTCCCAAAAAAAGAAGTTATTTTGCCTGGACCTCCTCTAGTCAGTAAGAGTAAGAAACTCAGGTCCAGTATGCAAAGATTCAGAAGTGGATGTTTAACTAACACTTGAACAAGAAATCACAGTCTTGAATATTCTTTCACAAAGCAGCTTCCAGTTGCCAGCAGCAGATTTCACTGTGGGCTCAGAACACAGCCCACCTCCAGTGAAAGCAGCATGTCCTGGGCCCCTTTGCTTTCACACATCTTTCTCCTGACAGTGATACTGCAATATTGCCACTGGACTATGCAATATTACTCAATGTTTTACTTTCAACAAATCCTGAAAGGACCCATGTGCTCATCATTTAATCCGTATTTTAAATTTATGTAGAAATATCAACATTTCTAAACCATCAGGAACAAGACAGCACCAGCATTTAACATTCCAACAACCAAAGAAAGGCAGCTAAATAGATCCATCTAACTGTATATCACAATCTCATGAGAAACTTAAAGTATCTTCCTTCATAAAAACAGCTTTTCTAACACTTGAAAAAAAACCAACAAAAACCAACTAAATCTATGGGTACAATTTCATAAACATTTTCACAATGTTTCACCAGCAGTTTCACAAACTGCTGCCATTGTTACCAAGTATTTGTTATGGAAACTACAAGCTTGTAGGGGTTTACCATCACTTGATTAAAAGCCTTTGTAGTGAATGAGAAACCAGAACTATGGTTTTAGTATGCTGAAACATACTGAAAACCTGCAGCTACTATAGGTGACATGCCATGACTTAATATTGACTACCTCAGCACAGAGAAGACAAAAACTGAATTAAATTGTGTAGCTAATCCAATTTTTAAAGGAAGCTGTTATCCAAGTCCTCAAATATATCTCTAAGTTTGGGAGGTTTTTTTATTGTTACTTGTTTTTAGGTTTGGTTGTTTGTTTTCAAATAAACTGCTGCTTGTTAAAAGACTGGTGGTTAAGCAGATACAGCACACTGCAAATTCATTGAACTCAGTTGCTGGCTAAAGTAAAGACATAATCTTTCCATAATGTTTGACCTTTACTCAAGCGTAACTGCTGACAGACTCAATGAAGTGAAAAGTTTTCAGAACAACACAAGTATTTTCCAAAATAGCCTAATTATTCACATATATTATTTAACAAAATCTAAACTATATCACAACATACTGATCAAGCAAAAAATCTCATTTCTGTTAGTATGATTGTCAGAACAGATGATAAATATGTATATGCATATAAAAATATGTGTATTAATATCCAGACACATTTTTTAATATACATATAACTTTATGAAGCACCCAATTTATTAGCAATGGATGAAAACTGATCCATATATAATGTGCCAAATAAATACTTCTTACAAATTCAACCTTGATTCAAAACTAGAGAACCTTAAAATGTTCTAAGCTTCTTCTAACTGTTGCACAGAAAATGTTACATTGCTTACTTCTTAAGGGGAAAAAATAGAGGTATCTAATAATAACAGAGATGTAAAAAACCCCAAACCAATACACACAAGCCAATTTCCCACTTTACCTGATCGTGGCTTCAGCCCAAAAGGGATTGTGGTGTTCGTAGTAGGAGACATTATTGGGCTTTTATCCTTATTCTGTGTAATTCAAGAACATACATCAGTTAGAATAACACCCAGAATGCATCTCAGAATATTTGGACCATGCAAAATACACAAGTTTAACAATACTGCATGCTATAACTATTCCACCATAATCTGATCACAATATAGTCCCAAACCTATGATAAGCTCCCTTTTTTATTGCACCCTATTTTTCTGCTAGAAAAGATGAGTTCTGACAAAAGACAGCAAGATATTCCCCCTAGTTATAAATAAGCTCAATTACTACTCAGTTTTCTACCTTGCCATCACTTGTTTCCATCAAACATACATTTTGTGGCAGAGTACACTTAAAACAACAAAGCAAAGGTATGCTTCTTCCTTTAGACACATTTATTTCTTTCACAGAACTTACTACGATTCTGCATGGTATTTTCCATGCTACACTGAATTTCTGCATTAAAAACAGAAAAGAGGAAATTAAGCTTGTGCCTCAGAGCAAGATCTCCCCTGATCCTAAAATAGGCTAAGAGCTGCAGCAGGAAAGATGGAGCAGCAACATACAGGAGAGGGGGAGATATAATCATCACACCACCAATGGCAAAACAGAAATAGTTCTATGACCAAACTCCATAATGCGAAACCCCATTTAAAAAGTGATTCCACTGGGAGCTGGGAACTACACGAGTCCCACCACCAAGACTGGTGGATGGTGGCCAAGTGCTCACAAATTTGCAAGATGCTTATGCCCAATGCAATATAGAGAGAGAAACCCTATTTCCACACAAAAAAAAAAAAAAAAAAAATGAAGGTAAATCATCTCCATAAGGAGCACCATACTGATTTTACCTTTTTGATCTTCCAATGAGATTTGCACTAGAAAGCTACAGGATCAATAAAATCAGATTCCTCTATGACACAACTGTGCAAAAAGAAATTGCACTGAAATCAATAGAAAATCTTGTTGAACAAGGAAGAATTTAAAAAATGTGTCTGAATGGAGGAAATGCAAAAAAATTAAATTATTTATACTAAACTGCATAACTTTGAAACAAGCTGATCAGAAAACATATTTTTATACCCTAGTAAATCTCTGAGATGACAAGATTAAACCACACACCAAGCAAACCACATACTCATTTCTGAGAAAATCTCAGTCATATGTTCTGTGGAATTCAGTTATATTTCATTTAGTCTATGAAAGATTAATATAAAATATATAAAAGACAAACAAACGACATTTTACCTCATTGTGAGAGGTTTGCCCACTTGAGTTCCAAACAATTAGATCATTCTGTATGTTTGCAAAGAAAAAAAACAAAAAAAAGACAAATAAAACATTTCAGAACCTATATTAGTGATACACACAGTGGGACATTTTACTAATTATAGTCAGATACACATTAATAGTTAACTCTTTTTCACTGAAACAATTGATTTGCATGAATCATAAATACTTCTATTGCTAGCTGAAGAACTCTTGTTAAAAAGCATGTGGAAGCTATTCACACAGATTTGTCATTGATGTTTTTGCTTCAGTACAAAGGGATTATAACTGCATTTATATTTTAATGTTTGTTTGTCAAAAATGCAGCATTTTTTTTTTAATTTAACTATCACAGGTTTTATTTGCAAATACAGATTTGAAGAGAGAAGTATTTTGTAAACAAGTAAATTTATAACTGCAATGTAACATACTTTTTTGTAACCACTTCTGTTAGTTACATTGGAAACATGTACACCACATTGATAAATATGAAATAAAATCATAAATTCAGCAGCAATCATAGCTCAGCACAAAGACAACTGGCAGAAGTAAAACTAAATTATAATTCAATCCAAAGCAATTTCCCTGGGACATTTTTTTTTTAATTGACAAAAAATGGAAACAAAGGAGAGCACTTGGAACACTAGGTCCCAGCAGTCACAGAGCCTTCCAAAAGTGAGCAACATGGGAAGGAAGATTACACACCCATTTTGCTTCATGACCTTTCTTAGCCACTTTCCAAGATGAAAAAAATTCTTGAGCCTTAGACATCTTTCATAATATTAGCTCAACCACTGTATTACCTAGTATAAACAGAGAGAAATCTTACTCATCTGATTCCAGCCAGTTCTATCTGGGGACTTGCATGCTTGAGCACTTGTATTTTATTCTAGTCAGAATTTTCAGTTTATGCTGAATTGAATTAATTTAGCAACACAAGCAGCAACATAAGTGCTTACTGTACTACATAGAACATAGCATGATGAACAGCTTTCTCTTGCAGGATGTGTTTCCATTTCACAGTGTGCCTAGTATTTTTACCCACATAAGACAGTCCAGATCAGACCACCACAAGTGTTCAGGAAAATTTTGCTTCTTTTGGAGAGGTGAATTAGTGGTGTGCTAAACAGTTCATAAAAATACAGAGACCAGTTTGAAACTGAATTAGCCTTATCTGTTAATCTCAACCATGAAGTAAGAGTTGCTCCAAATAAAGTGTGGTAAATCCAATCTACAATAATATAACAAAGGAAGTTGACCAACTCCTTTATTTTGATGTTTTAGAGAAAAAGGAAAGACAGAATTAGGATTAACAAAGTCATAAATTTATCACAAGAGCATTTGATATTTTGATGATGATTATACATAAGAATATTTGAAAAGCATCAAGATAAACAAAAAAAACTATTTCTTGATAGAACAGAAAATAATATTAAGGTACTGCCATTATAGACAGCATCTTCTGTAATTTTGTTCTCACAATCTGCTTGCAAAGTGCAGCTACAAAATCCTTATACAGCAAGTTCTGAAGTAGTAACATATGGCCGAAACATTTAAATTTTTTTTGTAGTTCTGCATTTCTGAATTATTACAATGTACAAACCTTAAAATATTTTTGAAACTTTAAAAACTATTATCTCGACCTATATATACAGTCTGCTTGTAATATTAAATACAATAAAAAACTGCTGTTAATATAAACTTAGAAACTTAGATTTGGGGTAAGGGGAGAAAAGGAGTCAGATACTTCATTTTCTTGAAGATCTAACTTTGAAAGGACATTTTTTCCAGGGGAATACAACCTCTGCAACTACTATACTTTTGTAGGATATATTTATTATATAAGTTCTTGCTGAAGGGATAGGTCTTAATCTTAACTGTCCATTTACAGTCAAACCTTGAGATTCATGCTAAGGCAAAAAGCCCAATCCTCACACTGGGCCTAAACCCATTATCCCCACACACAAATTGACAGAATGCAATGATCCATTCCAAATGTTTCCACATTTATTGCATCTGGACACCTCTGTACCTGGCTCAGTGACCATTTTTCACCCTGTTCACATGTTCTCGCTTCAGGCTTTACTTTCTCCATAATCAACTCCCTCCTCCTCTGGAATTCCAGTTCCTCTTCAGCATTTTCTCTCTGTAAGGTAAATAACTCTTCTGTCTGTACAAATGCAAATGGAATTTTTTTTAATTTTTTTTTTTTTTTGCATAACATTACCTTGAATTACCTATTTCTTACAAATAGTGTAATGAAAAGAGCAGACAGAGAAGTAAGTAGATACTACATAAATGCAGTTCCAGCACTAAGAGATGAATAGGGCAAATCTGAACCAACTACTTCATAAAAAAACACCAATTTACCAGACAGGATACAGAACAAATAAGCAACATTCAACACACTGTAAAACTCAAAACCCATGCTTTAACTATACTCTCTGTAACAATAGTGACACTAGTCTGGGAAAACACTAACTTTTATTTTGCCAAGTATTTTGGATTATCCTTAATGAATATACTGTTTCCTACACCATAAGGTGGAGTTAGGTGGGTCAAATGGTAGAAGATGCATAGCTGAACTGGCATACAGGGAGACAGGGTGTGGAAACTAAAATGAGAAAGTAACAGACAAACACAGAAAAAATTTACATATTCAGATAAACACAGACGAAAACAAACAAACAACAATTCCATAAATATAAGAAGAATTAGTTTTGCCCCTCAACCTACTTACTTTTTACCTGCCCTACTTGGCAGATTATTACTTGATGAAATTGTGAGCTCTTTTTCTGTCTTTGGCCCCGACAACACTTTGTAATTATACACACATTAACGTACCTGACCAAAAGAAGCCATGTCCATCTGCATTTGACCACTATATATAAAGACAAAGGCAAATATGTAATTCATTGTGTAGCAACTTGAACATGATGCATCTAACAAATTATTTTTTTCTAAAGAAGGTACATAAACACACTTTGCTGTAGACTCCTGAAATTCTAAAACTGTTGCTGGTTCTGTGGGGTACAGATTCACAGCACTGCTCTCTGAAACATCCATGCTTAATCTACATGGTTTGAAATAAAAACATTGCACTGGGCTATAGCTTTGGTAACCACTTTGTTCAATATTTCATTTCAAACAAATGTATAGATAAACTACTTTTATAGTTATTGTTCTAACTTGTTCAGTGTCATTTCTTAAGAGCTTTTGGAAATGCCTCCTGATGCCTCAGTTCAGTCTGAAGCATCATTCATGGTTTCATCTGCAGAGTACCACCCTGAGCAACTGCTTGCATTGAAACAAAAGGACCTGTTTACTACTAACGACAATGTTCTAGCTAGAAGCCTGCAGATTCCTGTATCTAACTTCTAGAACCCAGTGTTCAAGTGGAAACCATAGCCCTGCCTAGATATTTCCACTTAATTTACAGTGGCTGAAAATAAAGCAGTGAAACAGAAAATGAAAGAAAGCAGGAAATGTAAGAAAGAAAATATAGAAATACAATGCAAACACTAAAGATATTGAAAAAGGTTGAATCTGAAATCTCCTTTCCCACCCAGGAATGAAATGCTGTCTATGTGCAATAGGGTATGCAGATTTTAAATTCCACAGAACACTAAACCAATAGTAACTGGACAAGCATTTTACAAGTTTAATAATCACACCCAGTAGCAAAAGCAGCTTGAAAGAATTCCAGTCAGTGCACATTAGGTGTGCCAGCATCACCAACTGCTTCAGCCCCTACAGTGTTTTCTCCTAAAGGGCCTTCAGTGTGAGATAAGGATGGCCCTGCATAGAGTTACCTATTTCAACTAGGTTACCTTGGCTAGGCCACCAGAGTTATATGGATGCACAAAGGAAACTGGAAGAAGTTACAATGTTTGACTTGCTCACATTAAAGTTAAAAGCAAATGCCAGCTTTGAGCCTCTTAAACTATGGAGCAACAGAAGCATTTAAATTCCTTTCTGGAATAAACACAAAATCTGGATAAACACAAAACCTCTTGAGTATGAAAAAAAAATTCTCCCACTGCTTTATATAAAGCAAGTATATAACAAAATGCCACAAAATCCAGTAATTATAAAAAAGAAAATTATGATGAACCCATGGTCCAGAGCAGTGAAAATCTATAGCATCATTTGACAAGTACTGGGCACTCAGATGTATCTTGCTGCTTAGGTCTGGATGCTAATATACAGGAGACATATATTGAAAAGCCTATATTGCACTCAGAAAATTAAATATAAATGCTCATATTTTAAGGTTAGAAAAAGAAAGAGCAGCCACAAACCCCCAATATCCTGTAAAAACAACCATAAAGAAATATAGGCATACATGACATGATTAGCCACTTCTAAAAGTAATTCTTGAAATTTACTGTAGTCTAGTGAAAGTACATCTGTGTGTAAACAAAAACCAGATTTTCTGTATCTAATTTACCTTTTTAATTCAATTAATTTAATAAATTTAGTAAACTAAGTACGTAGGAAACATTAGGGCAATGTCTGGAAACAAAAAAAAAAAACAACAAAATTTATCAGGCTAATAATTAAAATATTTTTGCTTTTGTTTTTCCAAAATAAATACTTTCCTTTTCAACTACAACACTCTTCCGACAAAGTAATATGCCTCATATGAGATCCAGAAGCAATGGTACTATGAAGCTAAAGGAAGTAAAGAGATATCCTAATTGTCTATTTCCTAATTTTACAACATTTTATTAAGCAAAAATATTTTTGATTCAAGTATTTAGTGTATGATTCAAGAATTCAAGCATTCTTTACATGATGCAAAATAAAGCCAGCTGTCTCTTGAGAAATACCAACAGGAATTAATTTCTGTCCTAAAAATACAGAAGTTGGTTTTTTTTGTACGAAAGTACAAAAAGTGAAAAAGCAGTTCAAAATAGGCATTTAAAGTAAAGAACAGTGTAGTCACAAAAGCAAGCAGCTATCAAGGGAGGAAAGAGAACCAAGAATACTTAAGGCTGAAGTGACAAGGAGGTTTGTCATCTTGAGAGAAATTCAGTTGTAAAACAGCTATCTCATAGAAGTAAGAATTACAACGAGTTTTGAAATTAACTTAATTTCTGAAGGTGATTACACTAAGAAAAGCAATAGCAAGCATCTGGACAGACAGAAACACACCACTACTGTCATATTTTCCAGAAGCACTTGTTTTCGTCTAAATACTTATTCTTTTGTTTAGCCATAGCTCCAGAGCCACTCTATGTGACTCTGGCCACTTAAAATGGGCATCTAAATTATAAAAGCTTGCCTTCTTGTAGTCAGGGGAAATCTAAATAACTTTGTTTCCCTCTTCCTCTTTCTCCTTTAGATTTCAGAAAACTTAAACTCCACCATTAGCTCAGGCACCTCCTTTATGTGCTTCATTGAATTGGCATGAAGATGGGCCAGAAGCCCTTCACATTCCAACAACATATATACCAAGCATGAGTAAGAAGAAAATTTGTAGTCCCTAAAAGAAATATGAGAATCCTAGACAAAACTTCAGATAATCACAGTAGTGTACATGAGATGAATGGTTAAGGGGTGTCCCCACCTCTAATATTAGGTTTCTTTTATACCTTCTTAATTTACTGGGAATCTTGTCTATATACTTGAGAGCAAATGTGAGTTCCCTACTTAACTACCTGCATACACTGGTGTGCTAACAAAGCACTTGGTAACTCCAGAGAGCTTTCAGTTGTCAGTTATAAGAGAACTCTAACCTAATTCACAGAAAACTTGAAAATTTATTACATTATATTACTATATTATTATGTCAGCTATTGTAAGCATACCTGTTGGAATCTTGTAATAAATCTACTGCTTCTCTTAGTTGTTCTATCATTGCTATATCAATAGTTTGTTCTTCTGATAAACTTATTCTATAACAGAAAACAAAAACATTCAAAAAAAGGTACAACAGCAATTATCAAGGGTAGTCTCAATTTCAGTGTGCAAGCTTCACCTTCCAACTGACATACAAACACTAGAGGGGAAAACCATCCTCTCTGCACACTGGGATGTGCTGAAGTTATGCAAAGAGCTTCTTCTGAAAAATACTCCCCAATACTTTGTCCTTAACAAAGCCCCCCAGTCTAATACATACAGAAATAAATGTGATTAAGTAAAACTTCTATCATTCAATTAAAGAGTATGACTTCTAAAATTGAAAATTTATTTACCAATATCTGACTCTTAAAAGCACTCATCCCATGTATTATTTCAGCATGAACAGTAAATACTATGAATTTTTATAAGGGCCAGCTTGCTTTCTTTTGCTTTTCAACATTTATAATTCTTTTTGGAGAGTAGAAATATAACCTCCCATTAGTTTTGTGAATAAAGTTCTTTCAAAAAGTACTTATTCTTTCCTCCCTTCAGGTTTGGGGTTTTTTTTTTTAATATCATATAAGACTACACTGTTCCAATGAGTGACAACCTCACAGTACAGTCATGTTGAATTCCCTCTCTTTATGCACTTAGCAACTGATGTTCACTTGATCTACCCTGGAATTAATATCTATAAATATCTATAAACTAATGACTGCTTCAAGGTTAAAATTATGACAAGTAAGAAAAAAAATAAGATATGTTTTCTAATTAAACTGATTTTTCAACTGTACATTAAATTTAGATCTCATAAGTTTTGATGAACTTTTTTCAGAAATGCCTTTAATAGACGAAGTATCGAAGTACCTAATTGAAAAAGACTGCATTCTACATAGATAAAAAAAATTACTGGGGCATACAAATTAACTAGTTGAAATACAACATCCACTCCAATCAGCATTAAAATGTAAAACACTCAGCACACACGAAGTGCAAGGTTATGCTATTGTCATGCCTCCAAATCTAGAAAATTATTAAACAGCAAAGTCATACAAGTCCTGGTCAAACTAATAAAATGGCACAGCTAATTATTAAGAGATACATAAAAAATACTCACATTTCGTCTGCTTGCCATTGCGTGTCCTCTTCTATTCTCAATAATTCATCACACTCTGCTGCTCTGCTCTGTAAGCAGATAAAAGTGATAATGAGAACTGAACTTTGCAATTAAGTAGGCAGATAAATTTTGCTTTCCAACTCAGCGCTGACCTAATTTATGTAACATTTTAGGCTGGCTGGTTGAAGCAATCCAACACTTCTGCTCCATTCCTCACTCTACACCCTTTTAAGATACTGATAACAAGCTCTCCTATTCAGAAGATTTTATTGAGGTCAACAGCCCTTACCCTCCTTTAACTGTAAAAAGAAAGTCAGGCAGCATAAGAATTCTTTGTTCTATGTCCCAGATTCCGTTTCTGACTTTCTGGCATATAGAAACAATGCTTCAGTTAACCAACTCTCCTCCTACTTGCTCTCCTACTGCAGCCAGATTTGTTTACAAAGCAAGGAAATTCCAAACATGCAAACATGTTTGGCAATTATTTGGCAATTATGTACTACATGCATAATTATTAACAGGATTCATATTTGACAATTTTGACAGTTGTGAATCACTTATTTTTTTTAGAAGGAACAAATCTGAACAGAAGTTGCATCCAGGAATTCCTATCAGTCAGACAGTTATCCTGGGTTCAATGTAGTCATAAACTGCATCCCCCACAGCTATAAATATGAAGTGCTATTTATTTGAAAACCTGAATCTCTTTAATGCTTCCACTTGGTGTTTTGCAGATCTTTCATCTCAGACAGGCAGGAGCACTGAAGTAGTTCAGCTGCCAGTAAAGACTGGAGCTCTCTGAATGAATGTGTATTTGTACTTGTAGAGAACAAACAGCAGAAAACAGAGGCTTATCTTCTTTTGTGTCCTGTGTTTGGCACATCAGTTGCATCACTCAGTACCAATAAATTCTACCCAATTCTGCTGTATGTGACACTGAGGAGTGTACCAGCTTCTCTAACACTCTCCAATGATGGCTCATTTCCCAGTGACAATCCCTAGCAGAATGAATAAAGCCATTCTTTTTCATCTTTCTTTACCTTACAGGAATTAAGACCATGATGTTTTTCTATAACAAGGGTACATACCATAAGACAACAAAAATGCAGCACTTTTTCTAGAAGGTGATTTGATACCATTTTAAGGATCTCTCAACTCCTACCATAATGTTTAAAAAACTAGGAAAATATATTTTACTACTACAACATTATTTTAAAAGTTTAGCCACCACAGCTAGCACAAAATCATCTCGCATTTTAGCAATGTAACACACAAAAAATCACTCAATTCAAAATATAAAGCAAATAGCACAGAACGAACCTGCCATTTTTCTTAAAGCCTTAAACATAGTAAACTCTCACATATCCTAAATAGAGTTCTTGGTAAATCGTCCTAGATCAATTGAATAATTTTAAACCTACCTGCTTATTTCTGCTTTCTGTATATTTTTGAAACAATGAATATCAGCTGCAATATCTTATTCCTTAAAATATCTGCTGCTTATCATTCCTGTTTACTCTGCACTTATGAAAGTAGTGGAATATTTTCCCCACTAGCATTGTCACAAACTTGCCTTAATGTAGTTCATAAACTCCGAAGTAAGAGTATCCGATTCATCAAACTGGTTTCCTGTTTCTCGTGACTTATCATTGACAAACGTACGTGAAGATCCTTGATGGAATTCCACTATGAATGAATATAAAAAGCAAGGAAAATAAAGAAAAGCAGAATGATTTCAAAAACAAAGTTTAAATTCAAATTAAAAATTTCAAACAGGTTAAGATCCTTTCATTGCAAACAGGATGCCAATTAATTTCTAAGTTGTAATAAATCCACTCCCTGGGCATGTACAGTTGTATATCAGAAGCACCACAGCAGGCATTGATGGAGCCAGTTTTGAACTACACCAAGTCTGTCTTGGCAGTACCAGTTAAGAACAGCTGGACAACTGTGCAGTGTTTTAAGACATTCAGATGTCTTAGGCAGTGACTTGCAATTGTCAATTGCTGTAACAAGCCATCAAACACCCAGCAAAATTATTCAGAGCCTGTCCCAATCTCTTGCCTGCATATACTATTTCCAAGGACATGATCCTATGACTTATCCTCTCCAGTTTGCTAATAAACACTGTAGGATATAATCCTGTTATCTCTCTTCATATTCTACCAAATTCTGAGGAGTATCTCAATGGAAGTTCATTAAAGTGAGTAAAACTGAGGATATACCATCTCCTATTTATGTGGCTTCCATATGTAACTTGCTGACTTCATCCTGCCATTTATTATGAATATGTGCAGAACTCGGAGTACCACTGTTTATTAGTATGTAGTGTAATTTAGAAAAATAGAAGTTACTTTAAAAAAAATGGATAAAATCAGACCTCTCACAAAATACAAAGAGATTTACCCATTTCCAGGGGTGATGATAACTGACTAAAAAAGCTTCATATACACACTAAGTCCAGCTATAGACTCTGTTACTGCACTTTGCTAAATTACTGAACATTTGGTATTAGTTGTTGGATAGCGTGGCTCAAGACAACTTTAACTTTTTTCACCCTATCAGAATCAGATCTTACTAACTCTTGAGACAAGGTGCAGTGAGATTTTTGGAACTGCTATGGAAAATTACTAGAAAGACTCAATTCAGTATAGTAAAACTTCCTAAGTAGCATACTTCTTTCATTTTTACACAACTGCACAGGCATGCCCAAAGCCTTCTGGGTAAGTAGGCAGGCATGGAACCAACAACAGAATTTCCCTGTATTTAACCTCCATGTTTTTCACATTCCAACCTTTTCTTGAGTTAGCATGGTGACCTGAATCATCCTTTATAATATGATCTTCTTCCACAATGTCTGACATCGGAACATTAAAGCTGATAGTATCTTCATCAGATGGCTAGGAAAAAAATAAGAGAAACACTAGTCCCAGCTTAAACCAAGAATGATAAAAATGTACATGTAAACGTGAGTGCTCACTCTAAAGAGCTGCAAATTAACATGGGAGAGGACACCAGAGCATCTAACATGACCACATCCTGCTGGAAGAAGTTGTAGTCACACTGAATACATGCTCACAGGAGGTTTGCCAAGTGGAACAATTCACATGTCCTGTTTTCCTGTCTTACTCACTGCACTAGTCCTCTCCTTGCACTGACACCACTGCACTGTGCTGCTCTCCATGCTTCCCTGGGCAGCTGAAAACAGGGCCTCCTTGTACCCACCGAAGTCTGTAGAAACACTGAGCCTCATATAACAGACCTTTTTCTCTTTCCCTCCACAATTCTTCCCCCCTGCTTTACCATGCAGCTTCTGAACTGAATGCCTACAGCAAGCAAGATCAACATCAAGGAAGGCAACATCTTTAATTATATCAACTTACAGAGCTGGAAAAAAAAGAGCATAGACTCTCAAGTACATTAGCTTTTTCTGACTTAAAAGCTCACCCATTTTTTCAGCTGTATTAGCTGGTACACTAAAACACATGATTTGCATCTACAAGCCTATCCTGTCTATACAGATAGCAGCTGCACAAGGAACCACAGACACAATTGTGTCCCAGGCCACTATGGCTCTGTTTCTCATCGGGCCAGCAGTGACCTGCTCAAGTGGGACCTGCTCACATCCCCTCCTGAGGTGAGCTAGAGCAAAAGCACAGTTGGTAGAAGAGGCCAAGTTTTCATTCTTGCTCCCCTAAGACAGAGAACTTAGCACTACAACAGTCTCAGAACTTTGCAAATGTATTTTCCAGTAAACCCATGAGTGATGCTCATTCTTCAAATGATGTGTTTCTGTAACTTGCTACTCTGTGCATACATTTTCCATACATGTAATATTTATTTATAACTGCTATAATACACATAGCACTGTGTTCCATATCCTTGAAAAATATATTTATTATGGAAATTATATTTCCCATTTTATCAGTTCAGACCACTGAAACAAAAAAGGTCTGCAATGCAATGTGTTTCATATAATCAATTATTTAACTCCAGCTAATTTCTAGTGTAAGTTTGCCATTCTTGCTACTTTTATATGTTCATAATCTATGTAGAAAGTACTTCTTAACTCCTGAAGCTAAAGTTTGTGATAAAGGATGGAGCAAATCCACCTTGCTCTTAAAAACTCTATCAAAGATACATGTGATTACTCCTATTTTCCAAGAATACCTTAGACTCTAAACATGTTGTAAACGTGGACCACAATGAATGTTCTTTCTGATGAATAAACTGCATGTTATTAACTCTATGAATTCACTGCCTATATTCTTCAGTTTATGGACAAAAAAATTCACAAGAGTGTCCAGGGCCTTCATAAAGCCTTTTTAAAATAAATTTTAAATTTTAAATTTAATGGTATTTTAAAATTAAACCATTTAATATCTCCAACAGAAAATAAATACTCCAGGTACCCTAAACACAAAAGTCTTTTATATCTGAAGCAATGACAGCCCAACAGCTTAAAAAAAAAAAAAAGACAGGTACAATATAAATTCATTCAGACAACCAACGTTACAGCGAAGTTCCTTCTCTTTAAGGCTGTCTCTTATATGACATTTAAGTACTAAATTTAATTATTCTAGATCAAAGTTCATGTTGTATTAATTGTTCAACTATCCTTTGAAAATAGTACAGTAAAATGTTCCTACAGAGATTACTAGAAGTTCTGGATCCAAAGCAGGTACTATTTTTTTTTTCTCAGCAGAGTAACACACACTTCGAGGAAAATATTTTGGAGTGTTGGTTTAAAAAAGGAGCAGACCATTCAACTTGGAAACAAAAAAATATTCCTTTAACAGGCTATGTCTCATTTTCAGGACCTATAGAATTCTGCAACTCATTTTCCAGGTGTTTCCTGCCACTAAACTATGAAACAAAAACTATCCAAAACAGCCTTGGATAATACAAAAGCATTGCTCTTTCACAGGTGAAATACTATATCCAACTTCCTTCTTCCACAGTTGTATTTTTTATTCAGTATCAACAGAAGACAATAGATATATAAGAATCAAAAATACCTAACATTATCTTAAGACAGAACTGAGATGATGCACTTTGAAAGATTCTTCATATATATTTGTGCTGGTACTAATCTATCACTCATATGGGTAATAAAGCACAGAGACCATTCTAATCTCATTCTAATGAATTTTAAGTCAAGGAAAAATAAGCCAAATGAAGGGGTAAAATTAATCAAAATGCTGTACTTTTCCTAAAAGATGGGGTAGATGGTACATTGCCTTAAGGCAGAATTCGCCTTCAAGTTGCAATGATCAATTTTACAGCAATTCTACAAGGTATCTTTCACTTGAAATGCCCAGGATGGCTACAACTGGGAAAACCGATGCTCTAAGCACCTTACCAAGTCTGAGAGAGATACATAAACAGTTCATTTCATCAAGTACTCCCTCCTCTGTATTCATCCAGTCAATTAGCAGGCTTCCTAAAAACTACTTTGGTGTTCCAACAAGTGATTAATTTATGTTATTAAGTTACACATGAAAAATGACGTAGTATTTTCTGTAACAAAATAGAAACTCAATAGCTACTACCCTCCAGACAAAACAGTAATTTATATTCATTAAATATCCCCAGAAACATGTTTTAATGATTGTTTTATGACTGATCATTTAATGTTTATCCAATGTTTGGTATGCAACTTTCTGACTGTAAGTAACAACACACATGAACCTGTATTTGCATCATGATAATATTGCTTGCACAATGTGTTTCCCATGTGTTACACAGGTATTAAAGGTCACATCAGAAGGAAATTGAGTGCTAAATTTTCTACCAAATACATTTGGGATTACTTATCTCAGCATCTATTTCTCCTTAAAAGTAGAGCAGCAGTCAGGTGGGGATAGAATAAGTAAATTGCTCTTATATAAAAAAAAAGCTTTGTGCTACTAAAAATGTATTGGTTCACTGTTGGTAGTCTTCAAAATTTTTTTTGCAATTTATAGCTAAAGAGGAAATTCTGGGATAACAGTATCATTAACAAGCCAACTGAGCTTCAGGAAGCGTACAACTGGCAAAACAGTTTGTGTCTCTGAACAGACTGAACGCTCTTACAGCTAGAGGTAAACCATCAGAGTTTTGGTTAGAAATCATAACAATATTGCTTCACTTCCATCTACCAAGAAACTTGCCCAAACACTTGGAAATTTGTGGAGTTTTTAGAAGTACTACTGCATTTAAAAGACTAATCAGTGAGTAAGTGGATTCATGTTCAATTTGCTTTTGAGTACCTATAAATTCAGTACCTAAGCTTGACACTTCCTACATTTGTTTCAAAGAAGGAGAAAAACACTAAAGAATCAGTAGAACGTTACTTTATGTAGTAAGAAGGTCATCTTTTTATTGTGGATCATTTCCCACTAGGTCATACCACAAATCCCATTATTGTACATTACAGAAAGAGCCATCATCACTGGCTTATACTGCAAATTATTGAGTTATTTATCCTTATCTATTCAGTTCAATTCCACAAAGATTTAGTGCCCTGTTCAGCTAAGCAGTGTCTCAGAAAAGTACCTCTGTGAATCAGTTCTAACTGCTTAGGATAACACTAGTCCCACAAAGCTATCCTCTTTGCTCAGTAAAGACATTAAAGTTCAGAAAAAGATCTGAAAGTTTACTTTCAGCATTGCCTAGCTGCCAGAACATTTAAACACAGTAAAATCTGCAAAGTCTCTAAAATTTCTACACTACAGTAAGCTGCCATAACCACATAACAGAACATATTAGGACCGGGCACTGTAAATTCCCAACAGGAAAGAGTAATCAGGCAAAGAGAAAAATATGTGAGAAATCATCAGCTTGTAACCGGTTAGCATGTTTACTTTGCTGAAAACAGCAGACATGAATTCTGGTTTGTTTCTCATTCTCTAGATTATGTAAACTGTCAGAAAACGGTAGAGAATTTTCACTATTGGTAAATCTGTAACCATTTGGAAGCAAGTATCTCACTGAAGTTTTTAAGTCTAAAAATCTTTTCATACATTACCCAACTTAAAACACAGTCAAAATACGAGTGCTGGAAGAGGAGTTTGACACAAAAGGCAGGTAACTTACCTCTGTTGCTGACAAACGTTTATCACCATTGTCACTACCAACACCTGAATCTGAGTCTTTTTTACTTGGGTAGATGTCATCAATGCTAGATGTGAATAAAAAAATTAAAAATCAGTAAAAAGCTATCATAGCATTTACATTCAAATTCTGTTCTGGTTTCACTTAACTCTGAGCAAATTTCACACTATTCTTAATGGCAAAAAGTGAAATTGCCTAGTAGAGTAAAACGCTAAACATTTACAATCTGGTGATGGTAAAATAGATCAGATTGAATGGCTAGATAGTCTAAGGATTAATGAAACAACAGAAATCATCTGCTATCAGCTTGCTTTTGTCTATACACTAGGCAAAAATGCTTAGTTACTAGCTAAGCAGCACAGGACTGAAGCAATTTAGCCATGGGAGAAGAAACCAAAATAGTAAAACTCAAAGTGGAGTCAACTGATTTAATTGTAACCATTGATCTATTAAAACAGAACTCTTATCTCCCTCAGGCTTGAAGTAATTATTAACACAGAAACCTCCTTTTGGTGCCTTAAAATAGACTTTGGAATTTAGGGTTTTGAGAAAATTACTGTAATAAGAGCAAATGTTCTCTATTCTGGTTTCAATACCCAATATGACCTCTCCTCATTTTAAAGTGCACTATTAGATGCAATAATCACCTAACTTTTTTAAAAAAAATTATCTTATTATCCCTTTATCTTCTATCCTGAATACTGGGATACTGAAATCAGATTGACACAGCAATTTAAGATTGAAGCTTTATCAGTCTTCCCATGAATAAGGTATCTGATTCATTAATCCTAATCTTAAATTATCTCTTATGAGTAAACACAGAAGACTGTTTTGTAGAAACTGCCTTTGGAAATCTACTTGGTACCATCCCCTAACCCTAACCTGTACTCTTCAAAATGACCAAGATACCAGGCAGGACATGACATCCCTGTCAATTTCCTTGTATACTAAAAGAACAAAACAGAAAACCAGCAGGTGTTTCCCAAATGGAACACCTATTCTTCATCCTGGATTCTTCTCACCTTTGACATTTCTCTGATAAAAATTTACAAAGGTACCTCCAAAGGTACATGGAGGAAAACAATTTGATTCAAACCCTACTGAGATAATTGAAAGGGGGATTCCATAACAGCTCTTGTTTTGGTTTTTTCCCCAGGGTCTTAGCAGTAACATCTCTACTATTATTCATATCAACACTTTGTTTTCATTGAGTACTTCTCTTCAAAGACACCATTCTTTCTCTGATTGGTTATATTACACTGCCCTTGTTAGCAAAGAAAGACTGAGCTAAAAGCTGATTTCCAGCCAGCTATGGAGATTCTTATAGAAAGGAGCTGCTTTGTATCTGGTTCCTGTCCTTAAACCGTGGTACAAGATGCCATTTCCTACAAGTCTGATGCAATACATCGAAGATCTTGCCTCATTTTGCTAACAAATCAGCACGATTCATTTTAAAAGCATCTCGACATTCATGCAGTTCTCTTTGTTTGACAGATGACTTTGGATGAATTACAAAAATAATTAAGATGTCACAAACGTGCATCAACACCTAATGTAACTACCTGATTATTACTATCTGAAACACCGAGCAAGACTTTCATACATACCTCTCTTCCACAGGTTGTGGCAAATGCTGTGGTTCTATGGCATTAAGATACAGCGAGTCTGCTGTTTTAATCTGACAGGCTTGTACAGTCAGATATTTGAATATATGCACCTTACCCTTTGTACAAATCTGTGGAACAAGGAAAAAATTAGGTTTATAACTAGAATTAAAAAAAAGTTAATTTATTTCAAGTATCATTTAGTGTAAAACTCCCTGAAATTCAACTATCATTATAAATTCCACTTAAAGGAAATTAGGTTTTACCCTTTTTTTAATTAATAAGTACTTCAATTATATACTCAATTATTTGTGTGCACCAATATAAATACCCTCAGAGACTAAGAAAAAAAAGAAAATAATGTATTCTACTTCCAAAAAAACCAAATTAACTTCTAACTCAAAAAGAAATATATTAAAATATATGGTATGCCCTTTTACTAACTATAAATTGAGTAACTAATTATTTTTCAAAATTAGTGTATGATGACATTTAATGAACCAGAGTGCTCTTTATATTTATGGTCCCATTGTTTTTGGTAGTGTCCAAGCATACTGATGATTCAATTCACCTTCATTTTAGAAATTTCTTTAAGTGCACACCTCTTGTTTTGTATTTTTTTAGTTTATAGGTAGCATCACTATTGACTATGAGAAGCATTTCCCCAATGTAACAAGAAGTCTTATTTATTTCAACAGCTGCTGATCTAGAACAAGTGCAGCTTTCAGAGACGCAGTTTGAATCTACTGTGCAGTAAGTTAACAACAACAAAAATGACCTTAAGCAGCAAACAGAGGTTGCATTCATTCATCTTTATTACTCAGAGTGGCCTACAGTTCCAAAGAGGAGTTTTATTTCTTTGTGTATCACAATCTATAAATTTACACTATAAAGTGAAACAAATTACACATGGATTATATTTTAGACTATCTGCATGTTTTTAAGTTAAAGTTAGCATATCACTGTAGAACCTTTTAGATTCTTTCTAACAGAAAGAAAAATTACCCAGTAAGTTTATCATTATTCTTTTTCAAAATTATATATATATTCCAAGGTTAACTTCCATATGCAGATGGAAATGACAAAAATAAACAGCTAACAGAATGGACATCTTCTAGATGTATGTTGGTTTAAGTGCTGTACAAATTCATATTGAGAACAGAGGATATTTTTTCTGTCTTATTCAGATCCATCCTATGTCTTATTTATATGTCAACAACTATCAACAGTCTGTGAAGACTGAAATTCAGAAGCCTGCAATTTCAGAAGGTGACATTTTATAGTCTAAAATGTGTTAGCAGCCATCCAATATCAAAGCATAGCTTAAATTATAAGTGTAACTTACTTGTGCTGGTGGAGATTGTAAAGGATTATTCTCAAGCAGTAATACTTGTAACTGCACCATCTTTCTAAAACAAATTGGAATCACAAGCACTTTATTGCAGGAAAAGTCAAACTTTACCAAGGGAAGCTGTACTAGTTCTAAAAGTAATAAAAAGGAGAGAAGGTGTTATATCTGTTTTTATTTTTTGCATAAAATAATAAAATATTTCTGAATAACCCTTCTTTTGCATTCAGGAAAAATACAAACTCAGGGAGCAACAAGATCAACATTTATTCCATTTTATACTGAGAAATGAGAGTTGTTGTTATACAAGTGACAATAAATTCTAAAACAAATACTTTGAAATTTATTTTCCCGAAACTCAGCTGACAGTTCCCACACAGCATTCAGACACTTGTTTAACTTAGAAGTCGCCTAGAAGCATAAAGATACATTGAAGAAACCTAACACACTGTTCTTCAGTGGATACCACTGAATGTTATGTTCTTCAGACCCAAATGGAATAAATTTGAACACAAGGTAAAAGCTACTTTTTAATCACACCTATTTATATGATTAAAAATACTTTCAAAATTATAAGAAGAGCTACTGTAAAGATATTATTTTCGTCATTTGCTTTTACCTTGGGGTAAAACTTCGAGGTAATTTCTTCTGACATTCAGTTCTCTTAAGGATTTCAACTGGCCTATTTGCTGTGGTAAAGCTGTGATTTCATTACAGCTGACATCCTACAGTAAAACAGTAATAACAAATAATAATGAACTTTCAGCTCCTACATGTTCCATAATACAAGCATAGCTAACTTGCTATTATCATTGTGACATGTTATTTACCTGAAAAAATGCAACAATATGTCCGGTAGTTACAATGAAAAAAAAAAAAATATATATGGGAAAATGTTTGCACATTACTTAAAACCAGACCAAATTCTTAGCTGAAGAATGAGGTTTTTCTGAAATTTAATTTAATTTCTACAGAAATATTCAAATATTCTACTTAAGAAGTTCTAATTTCTTGCTCTTTTCCTCATATGAAGAATTCAGTATAGTGATTATATAACCAAATATGTTAGCATGAAATGTAAAAATCATAGTGTGTGGATCTGAGTTTTTAAAAATGTTCTTGTTCTTCTAGATGGAATATTTAAGCAAAATAAAATAATAATACAGCAATAGCATTTTGTATTGATTGTTACTGGTGCTCAGTAAAGGCATATATTTGATCATCACAGCACATAGTAGTCCATAACAAAAAGGGACAGAGCTTGTTTAGCATTACGTAACTCAAGAAACTGCTATATATGTGTATTAAAGATCAACCTCTTGGATTAAGTCAGTCTGCAATGGGACAATTGTTACACACTAGCTACCATTTTTACTGACAAATAAACATTAAAACCTCTGCTTACATCCCAGGCAACCTGCAAGTTTGAGTAATGTCCCAGTTATGCTGTCATTTCTGTACTAAAAGATGGAAACGGTATTTCACAGTATGAAAGCTAAATGGGGCAATGCCCAATTTTCCTGAAAAGCCAACAGAATAGTCCTACTCTCTCAACTGTTCCAAATGGATTTATTAAGTATCTGGGAGTTCTTTGACTACAAAAGTTTGAGAAGCCAGATTTCCAAGTCATGTTTTTGAAGATGCTTGCTTTAATACCAGTCAAAAGCATTATATTAACTCCCTATCTTTGGGCCTAAAATCTAGTTAACAAAAAAATGATAGTAAAACCAAAATGTGATCTGGCAATGCTTTTCCCTGCATCCAACAAGTTTCTTCTTGTAATAGAGTCTTACTGCTGCCAAGACTTCCTTCCCTTCTCAAAACATAGTCCGGAAATTACTGTAGCTCTTAGACAAGGAAATTAAAAATCCCAGCTAATGAGTGCATTTTTGCCCTGGCTGTCAGCTGTCACAAAGTTTGGTTAATTGTACTGTTCCCTGACCATTTATTTTTAAAGCTTTACTGTCCTATTTTTAATTGACAGTCTTTAAATTACTTCATAATTAGATACTTAATTTTTAGAGCACGGAATTTAAAGTCACCTTGTGGCAAAGAAACTCTAGACCAAGTGTACTTAGGCACACACACCAGAACAAGGCAGGGAAAGAGACAGAGAATTCTAGAGGAAGCATCAAAAAAAGAAAAAGAAAGCTGACAGTGTGCAACCTCAAAAACAAAGTCCACTTCCACTTACAGCCTTTCAAAACATCCTCAGTAAGACTGATCTGTTGTGACAGCATGTCAGCATTCACAAGATCTCTAGAGACAGAAGTATCCTTCATCCTACTAAATGCTGTAGTCCAACTTGCTTTTTTTATTCTTTTGTTTGAATAACCATGGAAAACAAAGACTTGTAACATTTATTTGTAGTTATGCTCTTGATGAGTGTCATATTATTATGAGTGTGTATGTGACAGAGACAGTGTTAAACTTTCTCATTACTTTGGCAGTAATGGAAGCAATGCTATCAAACACCTATGGTTTTTGATAGCTACTGATTTTTTAAGGAACTACGCAATCAGTAGTTTGAACTCAGCTTCAGAGACATTTACAAGTAACTTAAGTGCAAACACTCAAGTTCCACGGGGAACTAATGTTTGCTGATGTCAGACCTCTTGTATTAATTCTATTTTGTTCTCACCAGATAGGCCATGACCTGTCATGACAAGGCAATTTGTCAAAATCAGAGAAATGGAAGGTTTTTACTGAACATTCATTATATTAAGGAAATTTAACATTCATTTCTGTGGAATGAAGCTGAGTAAGATGAAAGTAAAATCATCAACTGTTTCCCTTTGTTTATGATAATGTTTAAATGGCCTTAAAGCAATCAAATTCAGCATATATGTTCAGCAAGATAAACAGAAAAAAACAGTAAGGTACTCTTACTTCATATTAACTTATTTATTCATACACACGCACAGAAGTTTATCCAAACCATTCAAATTGAGACGAACTTCCTCCTTATGTAACTTTAAATTCGGGACTCCTGACCGAGCCATTATTCCTAAAAAAGCACCTGGGTTCCTTCAGAGCTTGTGACATAGAAGCCATACTGAACAGTAAAAAAAATTACACAATACATGAGCACATGGACCCTTTTAGGAAACAGCAGGCAGCACGTCCCTCACGGTCAGGCTGCTGTCTCTGATCACATAAATGAGGTAAAGGACATAAATCCCAGGTGAGAAATTTGAAGGCTTCCACCATGAGATAGGAGCATCCCAGAGATGGAGAGGGCTGTTACCTGAAGAAGACAGAAGTGCAATACTGGATGGAGAATAGAATTTTACTGTACATCTGATATTTTTGGGTACAATTACTGAGCCATCTCTATCTAATTGCTTTCTTTGGCAGAAAGTAAGTTTCAGATTATCTTCACATTAATTTTGCACCCTCCTAGCTGACAGGAGAGGCATGATTGAATTAAAGATTTTTTTGCAGCAAGTAAAAGTAAATTTCCCAGCCAAATTTTTTGCCAAATCTCTGCAGGGAGAAAAAATTATGTTACAACCACCAAAGCTGTCAGATTCCTAAATTTAAAAAATACCTGAAAGTTTTCTGCATGTAATATGAAAGTTATTCTATGCTACAGGAAGGAAATTCATAAAAATACACATGTGTAATAGGAAAACCATTACCTATCCCATTTTGGAGGATAGAAGGGAAAATGCAGAGTTTATTGGAGAGATCTAATTTGAAGTAAATTATGCCTGCATCATTCTACAGTGACTACAGGAATAAATTTTGTGTTAAAAAGGTAGCTAAAAAGAACCCTTTGCTATGTATACCCAGATCTCACTGCATGCAGCTTGTGAAACATTTGGGGAACCTGAGGTTGCTTAGAAATGTCCTATTCATAGGAGAACTGCACAGAGCCAGGTGGCATCTCAGGGTCTATCCAGCACTGTGTACACACCAAAACAACACTCCCTGCCAGAGGGCTTCTGCTTGAATCCCATGCTATTCAGGCTGGCATTGCTCTCACACAGCTGAATTTTTTGTGCAACTGTAATATGACTTAATCCTGTTTGTTTATCTCTTTTACTCATTTTAGAACAATGATCACCTTATTATCTAAACTGCTCTATATTACACTTGCCAACACAGATCCCCCCCACTCTCAATCCTAGCACTATTTGCTTCACCCAATACATCACAGTTATGTCATTTCCAGTTAAATAGTGCAACTCATTTCGCTAGAAATGTACCAAACACACATGGTAGCATCAAAATGTGTAATCCCCTCATTTGAACAGACTCACGCTCAATTTAACAAAAACTTGTTCTTCATTCACCCCCTCCCCTTCCCCCCAAAAAACCCTTCTAAACCACAAAGAACAAGCATCAGACCTTTTTCAGTTTTCATATATCTTCTAGGCTACCAAAGTGACATGTAGCTAGAGCTCTCATATGAAATATCCAGAGCAAGAATTGTTTTGCTCTTCATGACAAACAGTAACACTGAAACTATACTATAACTGGAAAGCAATATGAATATCCAGAATTCCAGAATTTAAACACATGATGCGCTTCAACTAAACAAACCCAATCTGCTTTGGGTATAATCAACATTGATTTCAAGCTTTTTACTTAAAAACTTAAAAAGTACTAAAGTACTTGAAAACTTAGAAAGTTTTACTAAACTTTTACTAAATTTAACTTAAATTATTTATAAAACTGGAACCATCACCTTTTACTGTGTCTATTTTAAGCACAACAAAAGCAGTGCTATAACCTAACACATTTTTAAGAATAATTAAATCAGGACCATCTGTGCAAATAGCACCAAACCCATCAGAGACACACAAAAATTTAAAATATTTTATAAGATTAATTGATAATGCTCACCAAACAAAACAAACTTGGTAGTTTTGAACTCAGTCATAACTCAGAAAGGAAAAGGTAACTATCTCCCCACCATCCTCATCAACAGCCACAACAATTGTAATATATAACAGAAGACTGATACCACAGGATGTTGCTCAAGAATATCAGAAGGAAAAAGCCCCACAGTTGCCACTTCATATGACCTATGAAGAATTAATAGCAGGGCTGGGGCCTCAAGCAATGTTTTGAATTTCTGTAACATAATTTATTGGAGGAACTGCTATTATAAAAACAAGAATATGATAATAAGGCACTTTCAAGGTACAGAAAAGATATGCAAGGTAAATGTTGTCCATGGAGATACCAGCAGCTAGAAGGAAGTTAAAATATGATTGTTTTACTATGCATAAATTATCAGTGTCAAAACAGTTTGTCAATTTGTATCTCAAAAGTTCTAAACAAACTAGAAGACTTATGTCATAAATAATTCAGAGTCTCAGCCTACACTTTACAGCAGAGGAAGAGAAAAGGAGAGAAAGGGAAGCATTCTCATATATATTTTCCACAAACATGTGCAATTAAAATAATTTTAAGCTATAGTACTAAGTAAGTTTTGCTTTTTCAGACTGTCATTGACTGGACAATATATTCTAAATTATCTACTGCTTGTAGAAACACTACTCATGTGGACAGCTTCGAAAACAAGAAGTGTATAATCATTTTGTAGATCTGTTTAGATGGGTGTTCCAGGAAAGGAAGGTTGCATGACAAATGTAGTGAAATAAAATGAAAATAGACTGATAAGACGGGTATCATGAGTGGAATGCAGTGTGGTAAGCAGATAGTAACAACACAGAAAGGAAGCAGGAGGGGAGGGTGCTACGGTGGGGTACAACCTTGCAGAGCCTGGTGCCAGAACTTATGAACTTGATAGAGTGAAACAGGGAGCCAAGGGCAGGCAGTGAGCAAAAATCGCGAAGATGAGGAACTTTGAGCTTTGAATGAACTGAGGGCAGTGATGATGCTTAAAAGAGTCCTGAAGAACATAAAGGAAACTCTTATTGTGTTACTATTCATCACACTTGAGAAGTTAAAATCTTAAGTTTTGCAAACTACATTATATTATTAAGCACTTGTTCAAATATATGTGAAATGTGAATTTTACTGTTTTTATTTAAACTCAGAAGAACTCAAAATAAAAAGTGAAAAAAAAGATCAGTAACATACCAATTCCATTAACTGTTTTAGCTGACCTATCTCTTCTGGAAGGGAACCTAGCTTATTGTTACTTGCAATTAAGACTTTTAGAGGAAGACCACACAGGCAAGCTGGCAAAGAAGAAAGCTGATTTCGACTGCAACAAAACAAAAATATTAAAAGCATCAGTGGTGTTCTACTGTATACTCACATAAACTCTGAGAGCTGCAAAATTTCTTCTTTTTCACGGGTCATATTTTATGCAGATAAAATTAAAATTTTCAAAGGCAATCATTGAGAAGACACATTTCAGAAATACCTGATTATTGACTAAAAATATTGTGGAATTTACCACTCTGGAAAAAATGTATCAGTTTAACAGCATCGTAACAAATCTGTCACAGAAAAGCTGTTTCCCTTCCTAATGAATACAGGAAAGTCAACTGAGACAGCATTTTGCAAGTATTTAAACATTCCTGTGGTTTTAGGTGCCATTAAAATGGATGCCTTTGTTACAGCTGAAAGACAAATATATAAATTACAGGCAAAATGGTTATTTTCTCAATTAAATTAAAGCACATTTATAGTTGAAGACTACTTGGTACGCTTTGTTCTGTGGTTTTGTGCTATTAACCCAGGTAAATACAGCAAAAATTTCTGGGACTACCAGCAGTTCATTTTCTTCCAAGACTCCTAAACTAGAGCTTAAAGATGATAAATGTCATGACCCTTTGTGATGTCCACAAAATTTAAAAAAATAATTTGTGGCTCAATTCCCAGAAGAAACTTCATGCTCATCAGAATAAAATAGTCATTACTCTGTCCTAGAATATTTAAAAGTTTTCTTAAAATATAACATTTTCTATAATTACTAACCCATAGTAAAACAATGAATAGTAACTTAAAGTGGCACCCCAATAGAAACAATTTTAATTATTAAAATAATTAATTTAATTAAATGTAATAATAATTATTATTAAAATAATTAATTTTCTTCAGAAAGAAAAGACAGATGACTGAACTCCGGAAACACATGGCAAAAGTTGCCCTGTGTAATTTCAGTAGGAGTTGCAATATTGAGGTGAAACAAAAACAAACAAAAATCAAAATTCCACAAGTTTCAAAGCATTTCTTCAAGTGTCAATCCAACAGTGTGCTACAAAGAGATGCTACAGTGTGCATATAGAGATGAATATTCATGCTCCACACAACAGTCTCAAAATGTTGTACAAAGCAAACTACTATCATATCTCTGTTGCACACACCAGGATACAGATGGATATCAATATCCCAAAGAAAATAAAAATGAGAAATCCAACTACTAACCAGCATCAGCTGCAAAAAAGTATCATTGCTTATTGTGGAGCCAGATTTCTTAATTCTAATGTCCTTACATAAGAACAAGACACGACTCCTACAAAAAATTACTTGGAAATTTGTTTTTCAAGTTCTAAAGAACTCAAATTGAGGCACCTTAGACTCTTGAACAGTAACCCTATATGACAGATCAGACATAGTTAAAAAATGAAAATAATTTTTAAGCTCCACAGAACTCAGATGTAACCCACTAAGAGATAAGGAACATAACCAGGGCAAGTGAGTAATAAATCATCATTAGTTTCAAAGGAATTTCTTTAAATAAAACATGAACTGTATCTACCAAGGCCCAAAGACTATATATAGTTCTCTTGGCATCACTTTCCAATGCTATTTAACATATGGGCTCTTCTGGTAACAGGCAGAAAGATATGCATTTTAAATCTATTATGTATTTCTTGCCAAGAAACAACGTGGTTAGAAACTCAAGAATGTATTTCCTTGTTCAGACTGTTCACTATGTTCAAATAACATAGGGAAGGGCATATTCAAGTGAAGAGGGGATTTTAAACTGAGAGAAATGTCAATTACTTAATCAAATGAAAAAAATCCCTTTATTTTGTCCAATTTACTGTCGTATGTGATATAAAATCCGTTACAGTTTTGTGATGACTCAGACAAATTCTATCACTACAGAGTTCTAATTCAAGGTCTCACTAAGTTCTAAGCAACTTAATTCTAATTCCTAAATTTACCAAGATGTTCTATGTATATTTAATGACTTAATGCAGTTTTTAAGTTCTTTATGTATATCTAACAAATAGTAACTCAAAATCTCAAGTCCTATTTCTTGTATGTGTGCAGATACTCAGAACACACTTTTCCACTTCTATTTTTAGAACCAAAATATTGGTCCACAGTGGTCAAAACTGCTGTACAGTAATAATACAGATTCATGGAAGATCCTCAGTGTTGATAAAACCGATGATTAAACCTTCATTCCCTGAATTTAAAAGGTCAAGAGCCACTCCACCCTCTACCCAGACCTCATTCTCACAAAGACTAGAGTGTTCTATCTTCACTATTACAGTTTTTACACCGTTAACTGCAAAGAAAACTCCACACCTTGCTCCAGTTGAGAAAAGGCTCACCTGCCCTCCATCAAGAGCACATGCACATTCACCTGCACTTGAACTAACAGCAATTCTCTGTACTGATAAGTATTCACACAGATTTTTCCTGGAAAGGAGGCAAAGATGTCTAATTCTTTGCCACTTTCTCCTAAAAAAGACAGTAGCTATATTTCTTTCATAATATAACTATGCTAGTGATAGATATTGTATCACACTCTTCCATTCCATTCCCCATGGTGGAAAATATAAATCCTGTCTCTGCCCCTCCATTTTTTTAACTGCAAAATGTATGTCAAGCTTTTCAAAATTTGTCATCAGAAGTGAATGAAAACAATACAACTGTTTGGATGCAATTAGGATTCTGGATTTGTTAGAAGATTAAGGGACAGAACTGGATTAATATTGCTTGGTTTTCTTTTAGCAATTATTTTTACATTTTGGCATTTGTGATGCCTTCATACAGAGCTGTCTCTAAAACCAATGAGCTTTTGCATTACCCTTTTCAGTAACATGAAAAAATGCAGTCAATTGTTCAGAATCTTAAGAAAGTGCAAACAAAAAAAGCTTTGCATATTTGCAAATAAACAAGAAAAATATGTCAAAGATAAACTTACCTCAAATTTAAGTAAGTTAGCATTTGCAAGTTTACTATGGCATCTGGTATAACTTTGATACAATTGTGGTATAGATTTAGTGTTTCCAGAGAGACAAAATGGCACAACTCCGTAGGAACTTCAGTTAACCTATTCTTGGATAAATCTGAAAAGAGGAAAAAGAGAGAAGATACATTTTTTTGAACCATTAGAAAGATGTGCTTTGAAAAGCTGCACTTCATTAAAGTAACTGAATAAATATAATTTACAGGGAGACAGCAAATTAGATCAGTATCTTTATTATGCAAAGTAAAACTAGCACAAACTCTTACAGTTTTGGAATGGAACAGGCTGCATACAAAAGAGCAAACATTCAATTAGGATTTATTTGGTCTAGTAAAAAGTAATTATTTGCGGGACTCGATATGCTGAGGAAATAGTTGCAAGCAGATTCCAAAGCTCATATAATATATCCAAAGATCTAGCCAATACAGAGTGAGACCTCTGCAAATAACAGCATTGAGAGAAAACAAGCCAACCAGGATTGCATCTTTAATTTCTTTAAACAGACAGATTAATTCAGGTAATTTTTCAAACTGACCTGTATTTACTGGGTCTAAACCATTTATAAATGAATGCAACCCAAAGAAACAGTGGTGGTCTTCAAGAATGGATTTTACAGAAGTACATACAAGGCAACAGTGATGGATTCCAATCCCTTAAGATACAGAACACCCAATCCCTTGTACCCACAGAACAAATTATCAGTTTGACTTTTGATCAGTTATTCATTCTTCATTTCCCATTCTAAGCACACAGACAGAAAGGAAAATAAGGAGGAAAAAATGTTACTGAGTTTTGTTACTTAACTACCACTGTATGAAGAATGAGGTATCCTAAGTAGTACTGATGTGAACTCAGGTTATAAAATAATAATGCATGTCAGCATTCAACTGAATCAACTGGGTTCAAATCATTGTTTAGTGTTGCCGAACAAATATCCTCAGAAACTACACAAATGCTCCCTACCCATGTCACCAGCTTGATAACCTGACCTGAAGAATGGTCAGTCACCTGTTAAGTGGAAGGAACAGGAATGTACCCACGCAAAAAGTGAGTTATCTGAAGGTAAGGAAAAAAAACAGAACTTAATCTCACTTCACTGCTATTTTAAGCCTAGTACCTGATCCTTCAAAACTTATTTCAGAGCTTACTTAAACTAAAAAGGAAAAAGCAGTCAAAGTATGGATTATTTCCTTGGCTCTGATGATCTATCCCCTGTCTTTAGGGCCATAAATCATATTTTTGTTTTTTGTGAACAAACAGGTAGAAGTCTGAAGAATTTTTTAACTTCCTTTGAAGTTTGCTGTGCAGAAGCACAGCTTGAATTCAGACCTATCACCAGCCAGAAGACTTACCAGTTTTGTTTTTGTCTCCTGCAATGGAAATTGAAATTCAGCACATTCTATTCTTGCCAGCCTTCACTTTGCTTCACCTCACTGCTTCCAAAAAGAAGTTGGTTCCATTATTCCATCCCCTACCAAGACAATTGTGATGGCCAACAGCAGCAGTAGCTGAGAGCAGCTCTGCTGACCCTAATGGTAGCATGATTGAATTGAGCACCTCAAGCAAAATTATTCACTTCTAAGTTACTATACAACAGCAACTCTAATTGCTCTGCTTTCTCTTACCAGGCTTTGATGGTGTTTAGATGCAGCATTACCTCAGGTTCTGCTTCCCTTCATTTCTGACATCAAACTAAAGCATTCCCTGTTGAGTAACTCTTACTACTGTTTCAAAGCAGGAGAAAGCACTTCATTGTTGCCCTGGTTTAGTGCTTTTAATTCTCTACTGTTTTCTATTTATCCTGAGAGCACTTGTTTAGCAGCATGGCATTCCAAAAGGATTCTGCTACCTTTCTAGCAATGTTTATTATCAGATATTAATAGAAGACTGCCACACTGTAACTTTTTGAATCATGCAGGGGCTATTCACATTTTACAATTTGATTGCAAAGAAAACCTTGTTTTTTTAAAATCATGCTTTTCTGTGGTGACATTGCCAGGAACATCCCCCGCTCACTTTGTCCTTTAAAGAGGAAGGAGCAGCAAAATCCAGATGAGTGAACTCTCTGTCTGGAGTGAAAATAACCTGTGTAGCACTAGATAAGAGTGTAACAACCCATCCTTTACCTGATCTCTCTCCAGTGATACACAGATCAAAATCTGTGAACACTAAAATGTTACCTCTTCTTAAGCTCCTAAAACTGCAGCCTGCCACCTTAACTCCCTCTTCATGCCTATTCTCATTTATCTTCATATCAAATAAAAGACTGTTGCCACAATATTTAACTAACTCTTGAAAAATTTTAGTATCGCAAAAAAGCAAAATAGGAACTAGATTGACCCTGCAGCTAGAACAGACATTACTAACACAGTTAAATGCCCTTTTTTTTTTTCATTATTTATTGCTATCTTTTGTACTCAAGGTTTTTACTCTGTTAAACTGATGAAAGAAAAACAAAAACCACAGATCATAACACACAAATCCCTACCTGTCATCCACAGAACCATGGCTTATAGGACATGCTACATGCACAACAAAGGAAGTCAATTATTTGTTGCTGTCTAGTTTTCACAGTAAGATAACTTCAACATTTGTATCTACTGTTGCTTCCTAAATAATGATTATGATAACAAAAATGATTTTAAAAAATCCAATCTACTCATAAGGCAGAGGAATAAAAACTGCACGTTTTATTTACACTATTGTAACACAACTTAATAGAAAGAGCAGAAGTTTGCCACTATAATTTACTGATAGAAGGTAACATTAATAGAAAATCTGAATGTCTTTGTGGAACACAGTACTGGAATGGAATCTGCCATGCAGAATTCCCATCACATTTTTAACTGGTGGTATCACTTTTGCAAAAAAATAGACCTCCCTGATCATATGGAAGTTAAAGAAGGAAACGGATTGCTTTTATACAATCCTAGATTGAATGTGAGCCTCTGAACATGATGCAGCTGTGAAGAAAGCTTAGCAGCTTTCTGAAAATTCCAACAGGAAAGCACATGCTGTAAGAAATTAAAAGGAAAACGGCCTGCATAACAGTTTTATACCGTACCTTATAAGCCCATACAAACATGTAGAGAAACCTCTGAAGTTTACATAATTATTTTGATACTACTTTAAATGAAGGTACCTTTGCCTCAACTTTCTGCATCTTACAGTATATCTGTACAAAACTCAGAGTTAACCTGAAATACAAGTTCCAGAATAAAATATAAAGGTTTAAGCTTTAGGAAACAGCAGAACCATTTGAGCATACTGAGAAAAACAGTGTGCATGTATCTCGGTTGTCACCATACACAAACCTTCTGAAAAATATTTTTGCTAAGGCATTCTTGGGTTATTTAGGGAAAAGGAAGAATGCAGAAACCACACTTTTAAACCGCTTGCAACAATACTTTTAAAGTACAGAAAGAACTAGTTGGCAAACCTTTTGTTTCTTCCTGCAAACCTTTACACTTCCCAAATTGCTAAACTACACATCCTCCTTACATCACTACTTTGAAGAATAGCTCTTGGTAATTACTAATAATGAAGTAAGTTACTTTACAGACTGGCTTTTGCTACAGAAATGAAAATGAATGGAGAGGAATTTGCTGGTGTTTAAAAGAAATTTGAATAATTTGCTTAGACTATGCAACACAAGGAAGATCTAATTAATGAATCTACGCTAGCAGACAGACATTTCACAGTTGCCAAGACAGCACAGGTAGGTTTCTCCTGAGGTCACTATTTCCTATAAGTTCCATTATGAAATAGGTGACCCAAATACAAAACAATGGGGCAGGGGGAGTCCATGCAATGGAGTGAGCTTCCTGTTTTAGATTAAATACACCATTCATTCATTATTTGTGACACCAAGACATCTTCAAATTACATCTGGCTTCACTTCATATTTCCCTGCCAAGAACAAGTTTGTTAGAACTCCAAAGTAAAGCAACAGAACACAGAAAAATAAGCAAGCCACTTTAGAAAAATATTAGATAGAATCTTGATCTTTAAGAGTCAGCAGAATTCTGGCACAATGACACGGCTTTTGTATGAGAAATGTTACCATGCTGGAAGCCAGACAGGAACTGCACAAAATAAGCACTTCCTTAGCTGGGAGTGAACAATAAAAAGCAAAAAAGTTCACACTGGTAAATAAACATTTAACAGAAGACTCCAAGCCTTGTTTAGTGACTGGCACACTGCATGGCCAGGAACCACGCTGCCATTACAGCAGTAATTACTCACCCCCATCCTTGTGGCAAAACCTTTTCATTCCTACAGCTCTGACAACCTCCACCACAATGAAGTGCCACCACTGAGTAGGCCTTTCCTGAGTTCACAATTTACAGCCAGACAACCAAGTGCCACTATACATATCTAAACTATATAGACATGGTATAAAAAACTGCACTGCAAAAACCAAAATTATTTTGTCAAAATATCCAAAATAGTATTGGAAATTAGATAGTTACATTTCTTTCACTAAAGCTACTGAAGTGCTCCAATTTTACTTTCTATTGATTATTATTAAATATCAGTTACTATTACATTACTAATTTAAAATCGCACACTATTCATGGGAGAGCTAAACAACTTAAGAGTTTAAACTGTAGAAGTAATTCCTTAAAAAAAAATGCACATGCACTACTACATCATAAAACTTGACAAAGGACTTTAAAGAAAGTAGTTTATTAAGAAGTGATTTACACATTTCAGATGTTAGACAAATTCACTGTAAGTTTATGTTTCTAGCACACAAACCTGCAATAGACAAAAACTGAAATTGTGCTACAAGCATCTATCCACTACTGAACAGGAAAAAAAGTAAAGATACATATATATAAAGTATTTGCTATGAAGTTCTGAAACCAAGAAATTGCAAGGGAAAAAAGTCGCCCAAACAACCTTAATTCCAGCCCACTATGTTCCCTTTTTTTCCTGTAGGATTAATCACTTACTGAATAAAAGACAGGAATCATTTTGAAGAAGCTATTTGCATTTGCACTAAGAGACCATTCAAAGTATTCAAATGAGATGTTTGAGATGCATTTGACAAGGAATTCAAACAATTTACTGTAAAAGCTTAAAAAAATAGTAAGTTCAACCCTAATTTCTTAATGCAAATAATAACATTAGAAAATATATAAAGAAATCTATAAAGGCATAACCACACGGAGCTCTGCTTTTTTACAGTAAGCTCCCCATAGTTTTATCAGGCTTTGAGGAAGTCTGCATTTTCTCATTAGCAAGGTACATCTTCATTAGGAACTGAAGCCACAAATGATGGCACAGTATCTTGGACACCTTTTGGAATATCTACTTAAAGTGCACTTCAGATCTTTGGCAACGCTATCCCCTGCTTTGGCAAAGAAGGCAAGTAATGATCAATGTAATTGCACCTATGAGAATCAATCAAATGTCAGTGCTCTCTAATGGAGCAATTACTTTGTTCCAGCCTTCCCCCTAAATAGTAGGAATATCCACCATTCTAGAGACAAATGTTATCCATTAGTCACGAAAACACTAACAGAACTATGAAGTGCTACATAGTTTTACGACATGCCCTACAAGTTGTCATTATCTCCATTCTCTTGGCAGGATACTTACTCGTCCTCTCCCTCTGCCAAAATTTATGAATAACATCCTGGGTGTACAGCCAGCTTATACTGCAGTCAGCAACTTCTAGGACAGTGATGCTTCATAAGCGACAAAGACGCAGCAAAGACCTCCACTGCCTCTGGCATCAAATGCATTCTGCTCTACTCATGACAATTATGCCAAAAAAATGCATGGCATTTCTTCACTAAGAGACATTTCTATTTCAGCTATTTAGCAAACAGAATAACAAATAACAGAAGACAAAGAACATCCAGTAAAGTAAAAAAAAAAATCTGCTTACCTATTAGAAAAAATATCGTGACATAGTAATGCATAGGCTCAAAGCTTTTCCTTCTGAAAGTACAATTTCTATCAAATTTTAAAAAAGGTCTGATGTTGATTCCTAGCAAAGTCATCATTATTGATCCCATAGTATGCAACAATAGCACCTGCATATTGATTAACAATGAGGCCAGATATACAGCTGCCAACTCAAAATATGTAGAAAGTGCATCTGTCTCAGGCAGAAAGATAAAAACATACAGACCTTGCAAGACAAGTATTTTAAAGAGATTATGAAGCAACTCTGACATCTCATACACTTGGTAAGCACTACTTTTGAGCACTGTCAGCATGTTGTCCATTTCCATATGTCTCCCATTCATTAATTTAAGAACCAACATTAAAAATTTCCACCTCAAAGTTACCGTTAAATTAAGATTATGCTAGAGATGTAGGAAATTTCAAAGTGATCATACGTTTACTTTTGTATCCACTTTTCTTTTAATCATTAGATTTAACACATCAAAAGTTTCTCCTTTACCACTGTGAATAATACGTGGGCAAGTTAAAGGCCTAATACAGAGAGGAACTAAATGCGGGATTTAGAGGAAAGGCAGGGAAGAACCCGGACTGAATAAAAACAGGCTGAGAACAGCAAATCGTAGAGCCTGGCAGACATGTCACCACTAGAGGGGGCCCCGATCCCACAGACTTGGCCAACACCCTGCAAGGGTGTTTCTCCTTTTGCTTCTTTCAGAACCCATCCCCGGCGGATGAAGGGGGCAGAAACAGGAAGGTTCACTTTAAAATCACCCCTGGGCACTCCGGTGAACCTGTCACCCGCCCACCACAGTTTTCAAAAGATGACAAATGTGGCAACCATTACTGCAGGAAGCAAATATATACACTGATTTCCAACAGGGCAAAGCCCTTAAAAAGTCTGTTTTTAAATAGTCACATTGAAGTACTTTTTCTCAACCTTAATTCAGATGATGCAAGAATATAAGGCATCCTTGAACCATCTCTAGTACAGCAATAGCAACATTTGGCCAAAATGAGGATACTTTTGACAAAGACCCTGACTGCATTCCACTCCAGTAATCCTTATTTACTCTATTCCATCCATCACTCCACAATGGAATATACAGCTGAATTTTCCACGGGGACCTGCAATAAAGTATGGCCAAATATAAGAAACATGCATCCTATATTTTTTTTCTCAGGTAATGCCCTAATTAGCCCAGAGCAATCCAGCAGCATAAATTGGCTCTCCCAGTGATTCCAAAATTTTGTGCAAACATCACTTCAGGGTTTTTTGCTTCCTCTGTGTGAAATAAGAGGGGAAGGAGAGAGCAAAAGGGGAGTATATTCTCATTATTATCTCCCTGGCACACTTCAGTTCCAAGGAGATGAAAGGAAATTTCTCTGCAAGAAACATATTCAAGAGTACCACAAGTCTGAAAGAATAATAAAAAAAGAAGGTTACTATAGCAGTCTGCTTCATTATTGCACCTACTTTTAGGAGCCAACATACAACATTTAAATTTCTCCTTTACCTTCCATTTCTTCCTCTGTAGAACAAAAATGGCTTGGGTTTTTCTGTCAGTTAAGACTGACAGAAAAAATCTTTGGGATATGAATCTGGTGTGAAAGTACATAAGATTCCCTAAAAACCAGACAACAGGATTATTCCTACAGACCTCCATAAGTGTACAAACAGATGTGGACTATGGTGAATTGACCCTAGCTGGCCATCAGGTGCCCACCCAGTGGCTTTATCACTCCCATCCTCAGCAGGACAGAGGGAGAAAAAAATAAGCAAAAGGTTATAGATCAAGGACAGGGGAGATCACTCACCAATCACTGTCATGGGCAAAAAACAGACTCACCTTGAGTAATTTGATTCATTGCCAGTTAATAAAAGAGTAGGGTAAAGAGAAACAATAACAACTAAAATCACCTTTCCCTTATACCCCTTTTCCAGACTAAACCTTTCTAAGGACAAATATTTCAGCAGTAGGAAGAAATCTCCATTCAACTCTAAAAAACTTTAAAAACTGCTTTCCATCTCCCATTTTTAGCCTTTATAGCAGGTTGACTCAGAACAGTGGAGAAAATAATTGAAGCGTTTACATCATACACAATCCAGCTGGATACCTTTACTGTATGGAATGACATTTCCTTCATCTGCCTGAACTGCTCTTATTGGCACATCAAAAAAAATTTCACAGTGAACACCCACAAATAAGGGCAGGGCTTTCCCTGCCTTCTCTGTGGAAACAAAAAGTATATCTTGATACTGAAAAGTCCTCAAGATTAGCTTCAGCCACCACAGACACATTTTAATTATTAGCATGGAATGATGAGAGATCAGATAAAATTGCAGGCTATAAGAGTATATTAGAGATGTCTAAGAATTAAGATTTGGATTATGAAAATCTTTTCTGAAAGAAGAATAGTGACCACTACTTTCATCAAAAATGAGAAGTTGAAAAATATGTACATTTCATTGGCATGCATATAAATGAGCAAGCACACAAGCTACTTTCATTCAAGCAACTTCTACCTATTGTGAGAACTAGAAAAGATGTGAAATAAAACCTGGAATTACATTCTATCCCAAAGAAGGCAGTGGATCTCTGCACAGATACACTCTTCCAATATCATCTAGTACAAATCTTTCGTTTCAGCCACTGAGATCTTTCTTAAAGCTGTCTAGTTTGGAAGTCAACACCTTCCACCTCCATGGTAGAATTCCACATGATGTTCTCAAAATCAGCAGGATGTAATCTAATGGTCTAGAACCTTTTCCAGCCCACAGACAGCACTACTAAGAAGAAACAAGCTGAAGGCAATGTCCAGGTTTGTTTTTCACTCCATTCTCTCATTTAATTGCTTTTATTTATTTTTTTTTTCCTCTCAAGCTGTGAAGAAAGGACACTGTTTATGCTATGCATTATCTGCCTCAGTGACCTGCTCAAAGAGGAGTTACCTCGCATTTACCATCTGGTATAAGTAGCACATAAACCAATTTCTGTGAAGTAGCTCACTTGCCTGCACTTTGAGGATGATTATTTTTTACACCTGACAAACTTAAATGCTACATTTGCTTATTTTAAATTCATTTTACACATGAACGGTCTCACTGCTCTGTAAGAAAATTTGCTACAATTATGGAAACAAACAAAAGTTATTTGATCTTTGGGTATATCAAAGGCATGAGGGCGAAGACATGAAAAAGCTACCTGATGCTAATTTACAGTGGCATGAAAGCAGAGTATTACTCATCTAATCACTTCCCTTTCTGTCTGCCCATCTCCCACAGATGTCAGGGTTAATCTCCCTTATCTACATTATTCAGGTCCTTCTCCAGCAATGGTTCTTGAAGTCAGCACAACATAATTGTAACAGCTTATCAACACAAATCTGTTTTGTACCATGAAAGCTGACTTATACTATTGAGCACACCCTTAAACAATGAAGGAATTATATGGCTGTTACACAAGAGGTACAACATCTGAAAGAATGGCTATGAAATATTTCAGACTTCTAAACAGAACAGAAATCCATGAAAACATTCTCAGAAAGTAAGGTAACAAGAAACAAAAATCCTGGAATAAACAAATTAAGTTGTAATACATAATCAAAATCAGATGGCTACTCCAAGATAGAGAAAAAAAAATAATAAAAATACTTCCTTGAACTGAAAGCAAAATGAGCACAGTACATATTTTATCCATCCTTAAAAAAAACCCAAACAAACAAAAAACAAGTAGCTGGAACCACTAGAACTACAGACCTGTAATTTCTGTACTAAGATCTCTATCCTATGTAACTGTTCCCATGACCTTTTCTTAAGTTTGAGACAATGTTTCTCAACCTTATAATTTTTCTTTCCTTCATACTCAAAGGACCTTGCCTTCTTTGGGGAAAACAAAATTAAAACAGATATCCAGCATTCTGCTCATCGGTCAGGGAGGGGTTGGATGTGTAACACGTGCAACTTCTTTTTTAACATGTTTTAACAAGTCATAGTTTAGAACAGAATTTTCATCTAACATCTTTACAAGATGAGACACATCAGATACACAGACTCCAAAAATATTTGGGAGGGGGAAGTAAAATTCATGCACACAACCTCTACTTATAAACAACCTAGTGCCTGTGACTGGGCAGGGAGCATTCACCTAATGTTTGCCATAGTTCTTGCTGGGGCATACAAGGGGGAGTAAGCCAGCAGGCCTGAAATCACAGTTAAGCATCAGTGCTATTGCTGTGTAACAACTGCATGGCAATGTGTATTTTGAAGAGACAAAAGAAAGCCTCCTTTTGGTCTAATTTCCTCCATTTGTTTTTTTTTGGGTGGTACACTTCACAGGGAGTCTTCTGAAATGCACAGAATAATTTAACAGTCGTCAGCATAGCCTACTAAGCCTAGCTTAAAATTTCTGCTTCTGGTGCAGATTAATTTGTAGTTCTGTATTAATTTTCCTTTCAAACTACCTTTCATGAGGTCAAAGTTTCATTTTACAGCCTAAGTATTATCATGATATTTTTCTATAAGAATGAATTTGGGCTGAGTACTCTTTCTGAAGGAATTCTGTTGCTTTGCTTCATCCTACCTCACACATTCCTCTTAGTCTGATGGCTTGTGTGCTCTCACTGCTGTAACACTGGGTTATTACAGACACAGAACACGTTGCATAGAAAGCATGGAAGGGACAGGAAAGTGTTAATTCACTATGCCATGCCTATCAATAATTAAAACAAAATGTAATGAACTACAGACTCGGAGGTCTTATCCTGAAGAGACTACAACAGCTCATTTATTTATGCCCAAATGACACCCCTGCAGGTCGATAATGAGGAGTCCTGTGAAGTGCTGGACAGCATTATTTCCCTTCAGTTATCATAGCTTGATGGGTAGACACGAAGACTAAGCAAGATTTATTAGATCTCAGATTTAAGAAGTCTAGTAACTGCAGTGTAATAACACTGTTGTTACATTAAAAAATAAAAACCCACAAAACCAAAACACCAACTTTTTACTCAATCTGCTTTCTTCCTGTTGGTAAAATATAAAAATGCTTTAATTAAACAGTTGGGGTTAAATTACCTCTGTCAGAAGACAATAGTCTTCATTGTACAAGCTGTGAACCTGCTCAAATGGGTGACAAATAACATTTTGATACACATGCTGCTGCAAATCCAGGTCAGGTTTTGTGAAAAAGAAAATAAGGCTAAAAGCCTCAAGCCTAGAACATGAAAGATTTGGGGAATACACCTTAAACTGTGGCAGCAAAAAGTGCAAAAGATTTTTTGGGCAGGACGTTAAGAACTTTTTGGCTTGATTTGTTTATCCAGTATATACATTTTAAAATCTTTACTATGAGATAAACTACTGACTTTTAAGTTTTCCACCAGAGAAGGTGCTGAACCTAGTTATTCAGAATGCTCAACCTGTTAACCTTAAACTACCACTACCATTACTCAATGGCTAAACTTCTACTGATATCATTAATTCCAAATGTGCAATTTTGAGTTAATTCAATTTTTAAGTCACTAATGCACTGCAAAACTCACTGACTTAATAACATACTTTTAACTGTACCATCTAAACATTCTGTCTCAATAATTGTACATATTTCAAATGTACCACTAACAAGTTCACTAATATGCAAGTAAAGAGATCCAGTGATGCTTTAGACAGTTTTGCGACTTTTCCGACAACACTAAAAGTCATCCTGTCAGGACTTTGAGTCTCATGACTCAATATCTCAATGTCAAGTAGTTCAGTCATACCTAGGAAGAAGAGCTTACAGCTACTGAGAAAATTGTGGTTTTATTCAAAAAATTGCCTGGCATTCTCACATTACAATTTCTCTTCTGTACTCGAAAAACAACAATCTTGCATTTTTATCTAACTCACTCCCAGTTTGGCTTCTTTCTACCCAGAAGAAAAATAAAAAAAAAAACAGACCAGGAGTTCACTAGAGGCACTAAAATTTGTATTTGGACTTATTCTGAAACCATTCACATTAATTATTCCATTCACATTAATCCTTGTGACTGACAACTCTCCTCAGCTCACGTCCCCTCTCCCTCTGTATCATCAAAACATTTAGATAGGAAATTCATTCTTTTGGAAAGAACTTCTAAAGAGATTCACCAGCAAATGTACAATTATAAATGCATTTTCTTTCAGAAAAAAAAGGGCTCTGATTATGCAGAAATGATGAATCATTTCAACCAGCAAATTTTTCTCTGCAGAGATGACAATACCACATACCCCCATGTGTTTCCTATGCTTACTCAATGAAAGTCTCATCTCTGAAGTTTGTTTATTTCAGATTAGCAGATAGCAGAAAATCAGCTCTAACACAAAAAGCTTCTAATGTGGCTTGTGTTGAGCTGTGTGCCAGCACACCTGCAGATATACTGAAGGTGTTATTTGAGACTATTATTCCAGAGTTATATACTCTGTGAAAGATAAGAGACAACTGTTGTGCTATAAACTGTCAGTTGCTGTTTTCTGTACACAACAGGATTTGATTTCACAGAAAGCTAATTTTAACCCTTGACTGAAAACAGAAATATCTATTTTATACCATGCTCTTGTAACAAGTGGAAAAGGTTAAAAGGTTCCAAAACTTTGCTAAAAGATCCATTTATGCTTTCAAATCAAGCACCTCAAGATTTTAAAGTGCTGTGAAACTAAGATATATAATTTAAGATATATTCTGTTAAAGACTACTATATCATCTGAAGTCTTTTGCCAGAAGCATTTGTGAATAACAACATCTCCTACAGCTTCTTCCAATGCCTGACATGCAGGAGGCTTTTTTCTTGATTCCACAGCTCACTTGCTACACAACCACCCACATGGATATGTAATGCTAAGGACAAAGCTGTCCTTTTAACAATTCCTCCCCCCACTTTTTCCCAGTAATATTCATGAGAACATTATTTTCTCCCAGTCATTCTTCTAAAAGACTAATAAGCAAGCTGGCTTCTTCTAGCTTCCTCTTGCTGCAGTCTTTCTCACTACCCACGCCCTTTTCTGCATGTGTTCCAATCTCAAGTCATCTTCCTTGAGCATGAATGGAACAGAAACCAACACAGATATTTTATATTACACCATTACCATGCATAAAATAATGAAGAATTTCTAATCTGCACTGAAACACGTCTTCTGATAAAGCCTCAAGACAGAATCAGATGGTTATGATTCGTCATACTGGTGTGGCTTGTGACCATCTTAACAAGTATCATATCCAGGCTTTCTTCCTTTACTAATTATCAGTGATGAAATCATAGCTTAGAGCTCCCACTTCACTTTGTGACCCTTTAAATTTTCTTCTGGAGAATTCTACACAGAGCAATAAATGTTTCCAGTGTAAAATACACACTGAGTGTTGCTGAAAATCAGTGTTCGCACCATAACGAATTGCCACTAAATGGAGAAAAAAACCACCAAAAACAACACTGTGACACTTAAAATATACTTTGTTTCTATAACGAAGTTTCGGGTCACAGAACTGTTACCTACTTCAGCTGAAATTAAAGAAAACAGAAACAACCAATACCAGAAAAATAAAGAAGGGAAAAAATACCACCAACATTTCTGCTCACAAGTAGACTGTAAACCACAGCATGTTCTACTACAAGTTTGTACCAATAAAGTGTTAGGCAAGTATCTTCAAAGCATATCTGCCATTACAAATCTTAGCTGTAATTCCAAAGATAAAAGCTATGATCCTTTAATAAACTATGCCAATAGCCAAAACAGGGGTTTATCAGTAGATTATTTGAAAACATGTGTATTGCCAATTGTTACTAAGTTTCCCTAGGTCTGTTTTTCTCAAACATCTAAAGAGAATCTTGCCCACACGCTTCCTTCCCCCCAGTACATCAACCATATCTTAATCATGAAACAAAAAACATGTTCTTGACATCTTCCACTAGCAAAGCCCACTTCAAAAGTTAAATAAACCTCTAAAAAATAAGAAAAAATTTATTTAGGCTTACTTTAAGTTTTGTTTCAGAGGTTAGTCAAGGTCTAAAGCAATGTTTATTAAAACAAATCTCTTTCACAACCTAAAAAAATGCTTGAGCCAAGTATGAACAGATTAAATTTACTTTATTAAAGTATGCATATATTATAAAAAATAAGAAATATTTTTATATAAAGCATATATAACTGATAAATTTACTTTATAAACTATATTATATGACACTCATGGGTCAGCAACTCCCCATTAACTACTCAGAGGTATGCACTAGTATTTCCGTTTCATGTTGCATCTTATCCAATGTGACAGAATCCATGCAAACAACCTCAGCAACTGCCATCAGGGAAGACTCATTTGTTATCCTACAATTCATTTTTTACTGAAAAACATGAAAAAAATGCTTCAAGGTGGTAAGTTAACTTACAAGGCTGAGCACTGTAGCCAAATTCCAAGAAATTATTTATTAACGATATAAACACTGGATTTATGTGCAAATCTTTTTCAAGGATGAAAACAAATACGAGCATGCACAGAGGAAGGAGGGAACTTTGCCTTTCCTTCAGGCACGATGAGCAAAGCATCATTAGTGACTGTGGCAGAGAAACTGGGCAATGTGTGCAGACCAGCAGCTCCCTACACAAACACAGCGACTGTCGAAGAGAGGAGCAGTGGGAAGCTGAGGGACCAGCATCCCCTTTCATCAGGCAACAGTGTAACAAAAAATATGGCCTAAACCTGTTTGCCTATATTGGAGACAGAGTAGGAAGAGGCAATAAAAGCACTCAAGACAGAAAACCCTTATTTGCTTAGCTCCAGTGAAAAAGTCATCTTCAGCAACACGTAGGACACAACACTTAAAAACATTTCAGGGCTGTGAATCAAATAATGGCTTAATCAATTATTAACAGATCTGTGAGCTCACTGCCCTTGATAAAAAGGAAGGGAAGGCAGAGCCAGAGTTCTGTTGCTTTTCTTTCAACAGGTGAGTGGCAAATGTAGACTTTCTCAACAACTCGCTTGCCTTTGTTTTCCCAAGCACATAAAAGGAGAGATGATTTTTCACAATTTTTTCAAATGTAAAAGTTAAAAGATAGTAACAGAGAAGGAACTTTTTCTTCTCTAACTGCAGTTCTGTTTCAGGTGAGTGGTGCATACAGACTACTTGCTTCTGCTACAGTAGGTTAGGAGTTTATTCTCCTGCATTATTTCATGCTACTGATAGTGAAGAGGGAAAATAAAAATTAGTCACTGCCATCCATTTATCAGTTCTTGAATGCTTAAAGACAACGTCAAAGCTGAAAGTAGAATTTTGCTTCTAAGATAATTAATTAGTAATACAATAACGTAGAATCATCTGGTTTAGGTAAAACCTGAACAAATTAAGGTCCTAACATATAAAGGAAATAAAATCCTGCTACAAATAAGACTGCGTTATTTTAAGTAGATATAAAAAAGGTTGGTCTAAGATGCTGGGGTTTTTTTAAACATCTTAATTATCATACTTGTTCCTCAGTAGATGTTACCATAGTCTAAATGTACCCAAATATTTTTGGATTTCTTTAAAGGAAGTAAATTTCAATTCAGACATTGCATGACTGTTACAAGAACAGTTTGTCATAGACTGGAACAAAAAAAATAGGGGAGGACGAAATTTCAATCCTTGCATATGCTACACTCATAAATAAGCATGGATAAAAAAACCCCTCTCAAAAGCACAAATGTCATTAACATACTAACTCTTTTGACTATAATATTCTGATTATTACACATATAATATTATATGTATTTAAGTGATGGCATGAAAGAAATCTCCTTAAGCACAGAAGTAATTACTTGAAGTCTCTTAATACATATTTCATTTATTTTCTTTTGGCATATGAACACAAAGCAGCTGATAAAAAGCATATCACTGAGTTGCCTCAAGCTGCTTCTAGATGTAGACAGGGGAATTCATTGCCAGCAGGAACAGTCTACATTTTTAAAATTGTTTCTGCATTCTCCATATACAGATTGTCAAATTATTCGCATGTGGTAGACTCATGTCATTTCCAGCTGCTCTTTGGTTGGTCCTCACTGTTTTGCACCAACATACAACAACTTTCAGTACACCTTACTGAAACTCGGCCACAGAGCAACACTATCTTCTGAAAACCACAACTGAACATGCAAGACCTCTCTCCCAGTCATTAGAAGGTATAACAAACAAGAAACATAGCCTTTCCTTAACAGCCAAAACAAAGAACTCGGTAGCTTTCATTCATTGTGCTTTAACAGCCTTCACTGTCCAACTCTGACAGGCTAACAGCCCCTTTTAGGCCTTAAAGTTTGCTTAAAACTAATTAAGCAGTAGCGTCAACTGCCTTTTGTGACTTCCATAAATCCTTCATGTATTTTCCGTAAGTCACATACTAATTTTAAGTAGTCTTAGAACAAAAAACTTGCATCTAATAAATGAACCCCAGTTTCTATACATAAGACTGCACTACAAAAGCAGCTGGTGAAAGTTTATCAGAGCCCTTCAAAATTTATTTCTAGACTTTCATATATATTTTTTAGTTTTTCCTAGAAGTTTTCTGGTCTTAAGTGCTTTCAAGAAAATCCAGCTGTACAAGGAACTTTGCCTTCACATGGGTTCCAATGTTCACTTTGAAACATGACTAATCTTGCACTGAGTTAGGAAAAATAGTGTTCAAATAACTTATATACTGATTATAAATTATAATTTTTCAGTGTCCTAAATTCAGTGAGCTGTAAAGTACCAGTAACTCCACTGCAATGGTCAATGAACCATAAAGTTTACTAAGAAGTTAACCAAATCACTGTCTGGGTACTGTAAATATAAGAAGGATCAAACAGACTGACAGGTAACCCATATAGCCTTAGATTATTAATTCAATCAAAAATTCATGAAGCAACAGAGAAAATACTCTTGATTTTAGACTCTGCTCTAACATATTTTCCTTACAGCATGATAGAGGTAAATTGGTGATTATCCTCTTTGGAGGAAATGGATGAGGTAAAAAACATTCTAATCAGCAATCTAATACACTTCAGTCAGAAAGAAAGCATTGCAATTTCACATTGTCTTTCAGAATTAAAAGTTTTCTACAGAAGAGTTTTTAATTAATACAAATTACAAACATGTTACACAAAGAACAAAATCATATCTTTTCTGAAAAGTTATTAAATCTAGACACAGACAACTACACACAGAAGATGTGTAACAAGCATAAGATTACAGGCAAAATTGTTAGCACACCTAAGTTCTACATGAACTGTGCTTTCCAATAATAATCATCCACATCATACAGCATTTCATTCAGAATGTAACTAAATTGCACAATATTGGTTTTATCAGCAGACAACTAGAAACATAGCAAAAAAAGGAAACGTAACCCACCTGACTTCCTTCATAAAAACTGGCAGAACCCTGTTAGAATTATTTTTACTACCAGATAAAGGGCAGGCAACAAAAAGTGCTAAGAAAGACACCTTTCTGATAGGACCTCACATGTGACAATAAATGAATCACAGCATCAATTAGGTTGGAAAATGCTCTGAGATCATTAAGTCCAACTTATGTCCAAACATCACCCTGTCAACTAGACCACGGCACTTAGGACCACATCCATTCTTTCCTTAGGTAGTTCCAGGGATGATGCCTCCATCACCTCCTGGAGCATCCATCCCAGTATCTCGTCACCCTTTCCATGAAGAAATTCTTTCTGATGTCCAACCTAAATCCTCACCACAGCTTAAGTCCATGTACTCTGGTCTTGTTGCTGGTTGCCACAGAGAAGTAAGAGGCCAAAGTGGCTGCACCCTCCTTTCAGGCACTTGTAGGGAGTGATATGGTCCCTTCTGAGCCTCCTCTTCTCCAGGCTGAAAGCCCCCAGCTCCTTCAGCTGCTCCTCATAAGGCTGATGAAGTTACATGCTGAAATTCCCAGCTTTGTAAGATTTTGAAATAGAAACAAAGTTGAGACAAAAAAAACCTAACAAAAAAAACCCAAAAAAACCCCAAAAACCTAAAAAAAAAACCCCAAAAAAACCCCAACAACAACACATTGCTTGAATCTGGTTGACCAGTTGAGATGCTTTGTTCTTTATTCAATTAATCCAGCAATTACACATAAGAAGGTGATGAACCTGAACCTGCATCTAATACCTTTGTGGGGACTGGTGATAATGTTGATAATAATATCACCATATAATAACTGGCTTACAAGCATAATGGTGAGCTTAACACAGGAAACTGAGTTTCTATGAAGAACTAAAGGTACATTGAATTTATTATGCCAAATATTTGACTCTCAATTACAGTATTTCACAGCAACCACATCAATAATATATTCACCATTCTGCAAACATGAGAGAGTTCAAGTGTAACTATTCCCATTTGCTTCCCCCTTTGGCTTGAACATCATGAAAATTTAGTCACACTATGCTCTTCTGTCTAAGAAAATCATGACCTAAATAAAAGAAACTGGTTAGACAGAAAAACAGTTGCTTGGTAATTTGGGGCAGAATCAATCAATCCCCTGCAATTTTTTTTTTTTTTCCAGCAGCAGGTGACAAAAATACAAACCTCACAATGGATCTATGAAGGGTGATGAATTTTTGTAAAGCTTTTCAAGAAAAGAGGGTTGGTAAATATTTCAATTAAAATCAGGAACAGCTTTCAGCAAAGTCATCTGCTGACAAGATCTGAAATAATTTAAATTCAATTGTTGTGAAATGTTCTAGAATATATGTAAAATGTTGCCTAGATTGTGCCTATGACATTAATTTTTATATAGAATTACTTTAATGCAGGCTGACAGAGTAAAACTAATTCTACCTAGGATGGAACTTCATCAACCTGGATAAAAATGAAGTGCAAACTACATGTCAAGTGACCTTTTACTCAAAAACCACATGATATTGCCTAAGAGATGCAGAAAGAACATATGTCACATAAAAAGACTGATTTTAATAAGTGTCAAAACATTTAAAGATATATGCCTAGATACTTTAGGAGACGAAATACCACCTTCAGTGGAATTAAGTTAGATTTAAAAGCAGATTTTAAATGCAGATTTAAAAGTCTAAAATCACTAAGAAAGCTGGTGCTTTGAAAAAGTCCACCTACATATATAAGCAATTACCATATAAATAACAGTCCAAAAGGCTTTAAAATCAGAGGAAACTCAATTTAACTCAGCATGTCAGAACAATCTGCATATTAAGGCACAGGGGAAGAGAAACCCCACTGGATTACTTCAGTAATTCATTACCAAACTGCAGCATGGAAAAGAAACAGAAGCAACATGCTAGAGTAAGACTTTCTCAAATCAGTTTGCTGTAAAAGTGTCTCTAGAAGAGCAAAGTAGGCTAAACCATTTTAACAGAGCCAGAACCATGCCCTAGATTTTACACTATTGAAAATCTTGGCTATAAAAGAACCACAAGATAAGTGCTTAAAACAAAGGCTCATCTTGAAAAGGACAAACATTTGTGCTTTGTTTATAATGGAAGAGAGGAAGAACCTCACAGTGGCAAGAGAGAATCACCAAAGCCTGACCAGAGGATGGAGCAATCACCCCACATCCTTCCCAATGCATCACACCCTCCTCAATATCTTGGGGAGCAGCCTCCCCACAGAGTGACAGGGGCAGCCACACTCCAATCAGCACGGTGGCAGTCAGGAGGGCAGGAAGTGGGAGAGTCCATGGCTTGGGTGGGCTGTGTGACTTTGGATGGGGAACACACTTTACTGCCAGCCTACAGCTTCGCAGATTAGCTGGCCCTGCTGTAAAGCTGGAGGATCCATACTGCCAGGAAGATTAGGTGAACTCACATTCCTGGAAGAGTAAGCGCTGCTTCTAACCCATACTGCCATGGAGTGCCACTAACTGTGGGGCAAGGGCACTAGAATTTCCCAAGACAAGTGATGATAGTTGTAGATGTTCATTAATTTCTCTAATGGTCTGACAGTCTGGTTTATCTGTTGTATTCTTCATATCAATCCCAAGCATAGGTTCCTGATTACTGTTTATATTGTATTACTAAGTCAATGAACTGCTTTTTGTAGTTTAAACTATGTGATCTGAGTATTCTTTCCCTGCAACAGTCAGTAATAAGAGTCTTTGAATATATCAATCTTCACATTAATTTATATTGTTTCTTAGCAGCTATGCATAGATAATACAGACCAAACATGCTTTTTTGTAGGAAAAAAATAAAAACCCAAACATTTCCTTGGAGATAGTTCATTTTTCAGCTGCATCCATTTTAACTTAACAAGATACATCTTTCAACAAGACTTAGACTGAGGAATACAACCCAAGAGAGGCATTCAGTACCTTTCTGAACTCTGAATTCCTTCACCTCTGATGAAATCCAAAGTGGACCTCTTCATCAGTTGAGTCTTTTAAAATCCTATGCTAGCCTGTGTTCACAGCATGATACTACATCCAGCTTAATCAGAAATCTCGTACATATGCATGTTAGTTAAAAAGAGTTCTAAAAGGAAAGGACAAATATGTTGAAAATGACTAGACCAACAACCATGAAACTTCACACTGCAGAGTAACAGCTCATATACAAACAAACAGGCACAGTTCAAATCACTTGCATTTTAACAACTTAATTCCAAGCTGGTTTTACAGCCTCAAGTTTTCACCTTTGTTCAACGCTGCTGAGTTAAGTAGCAAAATTTTTACCTCTAGGGAACTAAACACAAGGTCAGACTCAGAAATACAGGTCTTGCCTCAGCAAGTTTACCCCAGCAAAACAGAAATACTTGTCCTCTCTGTTTTGCCAGCAGTGCCCACGCACAGTTACCACGGTTAAAAAAATTTTAACCCATGCCACTCCCACTACTATTTTCTCTTTTAACTGTGAAAGCAAAGCCTCATCTGGCCAGATGGCTTCAGGTCTCCTGAATCAAAATGTCTCTGCCCTAAAGAACTGATTCATTATCAGAAGAGAATTGAACATGAGAAAACTTCTGCTTAAAGAAGAACATATGACACTTAACACCTTTACCCAATCATCACCTTTGCAAACGGAAGCCAGGCATTGTAAGCAAGGCAGACTGATGCACAACCCACACCTCCAGATCACACAAGCCTTTGTTTCTCACAGTCATCTATCTACCTCAGAAGTGCCTGGCAGGAACAGAGTTTAAAACTACACACAAAAAGAAAAATAAAAAAAAAGTCATGACTCACAGGAACAAATCCCTATCTAAGGAAAGAGATAGCAGGTAACCACGTAGTTACAGAAGTAATCAGTATTTTTGGTAGTTTGTCCTGTGTCATCCATCTTACAAAAAACCAACTAAAGTAGCAGAACAACTAAGCTCAAATTAAACTGGCTTTGTATCTTCTGGTACAAGAACAGTACTCAACCCCACCTAACATTCCATTTTCAGGCAGTTTCTTTGAAATGCACAACTTTTTTACAAAAGGCTGTCTAATAATTTCTCTGATGCAAAAATTTTAAATGGCTGAGACTTGAAAAACAACCCAACTCCATTCTGAATTTCCTTTTTGCACTTCTAACATACAATCCTACCAACTCAGCTGATTCAAAATCCTTCAAGAAAAAGCTACATCTGAATTTCTAACATGAAGACCAAAGGGCAGGGGGACAAAATCATTCAAGGCAGATATAAGGAGGTATTTCCAAGTTTTACATTTTCAAGCTAAAGAAATATTTGTCCTTGTAAAGAAGGTGAGCAGCTACTGTAAGCTACTAAAAGTTTACACATTTGTATTTTGAAATACTGCCTGGAGTAAAGAATTAGTTGGAAAAACCCCGCAGAAAGTAATTTATAATGCACAAACAGTGGAGCATTTCATGATATATTATATATATAAACACTTTGCAAATCCATAAGAAGCACATAAAATCTAGGTGTATAATCCATTAAAACATATATGCAGTGTTTTATGATTTACAGTTGGGGTATGAATTGCAGGCCTACAAATCTTTTTCCTTCAGCTCTTTCCAACTACTACAACTGGGTCCCAGCAAACTTTTTATGAACATTCACCGAACAGTCTCAATGACAGTGCTAGCTAAAAAAAACCAGCTAAACACAGCCCATTTCTTCATGGTCAAATGCAGTTCTACAACAAAAATACAAAATACTTAAGGCTTTGAAATTGTAGGATTTATGTGAGGTAAAAGAAGCTGATGAAAGTCATGATTTAGTTTTTTTGTGTTTGATACTATTCCAAGCACAGGACTCTCATTTCCTGAGGAATGTAATTAAGTTGTGGAATTCTTGTACCACAGTAGAAAACAACTTCAGTAAAGAGAACTATAAACAAAATTAAATAAATGATTTTTTAAAAGTAAATACAGTACCATAAAGATTCATCAGCTTTTTAAAAACTTTTAGAAACAGAAGGATGCTAAATATTAAACAAGAATCAAATTCATTAGTGATTTGCATTTTCAGCCCTGAAACTTAGAGAAAAGCTGCTCCTGCCAGTTGCAGACGATAAGAGTTTTCAATGGAGGGAAAAAAACTCAAAAATCAACAAAAAAAAACAAACTCTGAAAAGCAGAAACAAAAAGAAGGATTTACTGTAAGGGAATTCCTAACAATCATTATACATAGCAAAACAGATTTCTTTTATTGTTATGAATGAAGTTATTTAAAATTAATTTTTTAAAAATCAGAAATTATTGGTAGCTGTTCTGAAAAATAATTTTTTGCAATTCCTTCAAAATTCACCATTTTATTGCCCCAATAGAGTGATAAGTCAAAGAATCTGTGGTATGCCACTGAAATGCAAAATTTACATACCAAAAAATTTGTTTCTAGAGTGCCTTATAGGCTGCAGACAATGGATTTTTTTTTCCTTACTTCTAATGAAAATGTGACTTGATCAATTATGTTTTTAAAATTCTGGCACACACAAAAGTAAGACCAACTGTATTCTGGCAAAATAAAACTTAGACTTTTGAGCCAGTAAATTCTGATATTCCATCTGAGCCAACAGACTTCCCTTTTGCTAAGCAAAAAGATAACATGGTAACAATATGACTATTCCAAACACATGAGGAATGTTATATAATGGATTGCTGAGACAAAAAAACTAGAGTCACCCATTCATCAGAATTTTAAGTGCTTTCACAATACAATTGAACAAGCTACAAGATACCCACATAATTTATTTCTAAGAGGTCAATACAGTTGTTTGTTCTATTATTGATTGTCTTCACTAAGTACTCAATAAAGAAAACATGTTGAAGAGATTGAATGTACAATGTACACAATTAAATGCAATATATAAAACATACCCACAGGAAATGCCGATGGGAAACAAACTGCCTAATTCTTGGAATTTTGCAACTATGTCTGCAAACATACAATCAAGTCAGCAAGATAGACTGGATAAGTGAGCCCATCAATCACACTTCCTTGGTTACACCAATGGGGTTGCCTCTCCACACTAGTTCATTTTCATTACATCCAGATTTAGTTGTATTAAGTTATTCAATAACCTCATAATACAAACAACATACTTAACTCAGAGGATACAGAAATTTTGCACCCCATGTTTACACTTCAGGGACTTAAATTTCTTTCTACATTTATTAAAAAATTTGGAAGATCTTGCCAGGGTTTCATGGCAATGTTAGTATTGCAATGCTGTGGACTTGAAAAGAAAAAAACTAAAAAAACTAAATAAAAATTGATAGCATATAAAAGGATAGCATATAACAGAGCATTACTGGAGAAAACTTCATTTTGAAAAACTTCTTTAGCTGGAAAGGTGGCACCACATAATAAATAAAAATAGGGTTCTCCTTTAAAGCAGCACCACATATTGTGCTTCTGAGGTGCCTGTATTATTTTAATTTTGCTGTCTTCAATTCCAACAGGCAACTGAAAATCAAGATTAACTAATATCTAAAAAAGGATGATTATACAATACATATAATTGATTATACAATTATAACACCTTAGTGTTAAATACTACTGTTCTGAAAACAAACGGTGACCCATCCTAGTCAGGAATGAGTTCAGACCTCGGGCTTACATACCTGCTAGAAGATGAGAAATTCCAGAGGGGGAAACCTAAGGCAAGGCTGTAACTCATAAGCTGCATGCTCATGAAACAGTCCATGAGGGACAGAGTGACTGCATGAACTACAGGAAAGCTAAACTGCAATCTCAGGTAAAAGCATGCACCGAGGAGTGCACCCTTTAGGAAAAGGAATAGATTGAATTGTCCATGGCTCTCAGTGCCATAACTAACTCAGCTGTGCAAGAATCTGGTCAAAAGTCAAGTTCATTTTTCTAAAAGTTGGAGGGTTGTTTTTTTTAAATATAGCAACAGTACCAGCCTGACCTAAACTTTTCTTTCCTCATTGTCTCTTTGGTCCTCTTTTTTTTTCAGCTAGTTGGCTGGATAGCCACTTCCATGGCAATACCACAGCTTACCTAATGGAAGAAGACATCTCCTAATGTAAGGATTATGTTTTGGGTCCCTACAACAATCACTGCATCTACTGCTTTACTATATGAGCCTTATACATTGGCTTTTTTAAGTCCCAAGAATTCTTTATTTTTTACAGTAGATTTTCACACTCTTTATAAAGAAAGAGAAAGTGGTTAAACTTCTCAACCTAACAACATCGAACAATATTTTAACAGATGCAGAAGTGATAGGTGATACAATTCCCTCACTTTTTGTTGTCTTTTTTTTTACCTGCAGTGACAAACAGAGTCCTTCAAAGTCATTGCTAGCACTGGGGAGTACATACTTTTCACCCAGCAATCAGGACAGTGTGCAATACTAGCCAAAGTAAACAATCATGCTTCTTCTTGGTAATATGAACCCAAACAATGAAGTTACACCCCATAAAAAGTGTCAGGAACACTGATAATTACAATTTCTTTGCTTTAAACTACAAGTGGCAAATTTTACAATAATTTACAATAATCTACCCCTGCTAGAAGGAGTTGCCTTAAATTAGTAGGTTACAAGAAGACATTACGTATCTTAGCAGTCAGATACTTCTACAATGTTCCTACATCACAGTTAGTCTCTGTCAAATTCCTAACAGTGTTTTAGTTTTAACTAGAGCTGGTAAAATTCACGTGTCTTGCAACAGAACTTGGCAAGTTGTAACACTATTACAGAGCATCTTAAACTAGAGGGAGCGCCCTGATGCCACACATATAATCCTGCCACAGTATTCACCAACTGAATCTGGAGATGACAAATGAATTAAACTCTCTTCACTACTGTGTGAGAACACAACACTCAGTCAACTAAAGGAAAGTAAACAGTAAAGTGGAGCAGGTCAGCCTTACATTTCAAGCTAGAGAAGGAACAGATGACTAAGTATTCTAAGAATTCAGAACCAGCTTTCTAAGAACACTGGTTGGCATAAGGCTGGCATAAAACAAACTGTTCAGGCTTCTGAGATTAAAATCATGTTATAGAAGCTCTCTACTTCAGTCATTGTGTTTATTAACACTATTGACCACAAATCTACCAGGCAGCTTTTGTTAGAATAAAACCAGAACATTGTAAGCAGCAAAGCTTTCTGAAGCTCCCCCTACACTACTTCTAATCATACCTTATAGTACAGAGGCAAGCTTCTCTCACACAAGCAGTGTCCCCTATTTTAATTTATGTTAGCAAAAAATAAATGAAATTATATGACTGCTGCTTGTTCCTCTTCAAACCAATATTTAGAATTGCCCCTGAAAAATCCAACTATAAAACCACGAAAACCATTAAGAAAACTCACCTCCAAATATATCTTGCAGATTTTCTTTCCCCTGACATAAATGTTGCTTCATAAATCAGCAGTATAGCAGGTCAGTCCTTTGGATGGCTGAGCTAATCATAGGTAATTGGCTTCCTTGTGGTAAAAGGGTCAAGTGAACTGCGATTGCAAGGAAGACAGGCATATCCAACAGAAAATTTATTTCCTGAAGTTTACACAGTAAACTCACCAGTACCATGTACAGGGAGGAATGACCTCCCTGCTCCTGCTGACCACACTACTCCTGATACAGGTCAGGAGCCATTGGCCTTCTTGGCCACCAGGGCAAAAAACAGTAACAGTGTTTATTCACTGTTATGGAAATAGCTGTTAGGACTCCAAAGGCATTAAAATCCAAAAGTGAAAGTACCCTTTCAGAGGTGATAATCACCCAAAGGACATATCAAATTCCAGCAGAGTTCAGGGTGTTAACCATTTTGTGAATACCAGGCCTCCAACATTGACAATTTTGTTCTGCACTGTTGGATGCAATCCTGATACAGACAACTTGCCTTGAGGGCAGCATCAAACCCTGCAAAGGATCCCTCACAGAAAACTAACAACTGAAGCAAAAAGCTTATTTTTTAGGGGTAGACAAATAAGGCATGCTGAGGGACTCGAAGAAGCTCTCCTCTCCTGGCCTGGTGAATGAGAGCTATTGCTTCCTAGCATCTTTCCAAGCACAGGAAGGTGGAACAGTAATTCCAAAGGAAAAAAAGACACATTGTAGGTAACACATCTCACCACAAACACACATATTAATAGAAGGGAGCAGTACTGCACTGAATGCATACACAAACACAGACACCACAGACAGATCCATCCTGTTCCTAAGGATCAATATAAAGAGATAAAAACCCTTCACTATGGTCTCTACTAGCTTTTGGCCCTCCACTGTCTCTCAATCATTCTCTTTGTTGGCTGCTCCAGACTGAAGCCTGGTAGAAGATCATGCACACATCCCATAGACATTCACAAGGCAGGGGAATGGGAAGAGAAAAAGAATTTTAAAAAGAGTTTCATAGGTTAAGCAATGGTGAGAGGGCAACAGAGCTTCACCAGGCAAATGTACTAGCCTGCTTTAAAAAGCAACTGTCCCCTTTTATCCCTTCTTTCTCTCCTTTTCCCACACTCCTTTGTCCTCACTGTACTTTGATCCTTTTCCACTTCTGATCCTTGCCTTAAATAACCCATATCAGACTGTACAATCTCAATTTTTTTACTCTAATACATTTTATGCACCTTTTTCAACAGCTAGCCCTCCCCAGTTTGCCTGGCATTCCAAAGAGTTTCTTCCAGTGAATCACCTCAGCAGCTTCTGCAACAGGGATAATAGCTTCACTGGTCTACTTTGCTGGTTTTAGGAGCAGCTTAACAGATTAAGTGACTCAGTTTTCCACCTTATGACTATTCCTCTGGTTATTATCTGACTATCTGAATAGCCAGTAATCAGATATTATTAGATATATCTCAAAAAGCAACAAGGTTTTGAGACAACTTAGTAACTATTTCACCAACATTTTAGCTTTTTTACTGTAATATCATGCTGTTTTTATTTAAAAACATTAAACATGATTTAACAAGTAGGCATGATTGAACACTTATTTTTGGTATACTGCAGTCACTGAAAAATAAGAGGCCAGAAGGAAAACTTCATGACAGCTTAATATAGCTGCAAATTATACCAAACTGTTAAAAACAGCTGCAGGTGAGGGCACCTAGTATAGTACATAGTATATTTCCTAGTACAGTACAACACATCTTACCCCCACCCCTTGTTCCAAACTTTTATCCATCTTTCCCTATTCATTCCAGCACTTGTTCTTGCACCTTGCTGACACATTTTAATGAGTCCTGATATACTGGTGCACCCCTCTTTATTATACTTGCTCTCATACTTCTAGGAGATAAAAATTTTACAAGGAATTGGAGACAACAGTGACTTCTTTGAAATTAGCTTTTCAAAGACACTGCATATCACTTGCTTCAAGTGCAGTGGGAGTTGTATTATCCATATTTAATAAGTAACACAAGCCAGAAAAGCCAGACTAATAGAGACAAGCCAGATTTGTCTGTCTTACCCTAGATGTATGTTCTAATATGACATCTTATTTTCCTAAGGGAAAATTATCAGGCACAGAGGCTGTAAAAGGACTCAGAGGAGGAAAAAAAATGCATAGTAATATTGGTGAAAGCAGCAGAGAAAGAGTGAAAAAGAGAGGGATCTCCATCTTTACCACACACAATTCTAAAAACCAGGAGAGGAAGCCAGCTTTTGCCTGAAGAATCCCAGACACTTCCAGTTTATTTTTGCTTTTGCTGAAGACTGAAGGGTTCCATTGCCCAGCATTTACTAAATGTAAATGTTAAGATTCAGCAAATATGCCTACACTGGCAAAGTTCAGATTCCTGGTTTGTGCTGGTGCCAGTGCATTAACAACAGTAAGAGTGCAGACCATAAGTTAGTAGCAGCATCGAAGATACTTCTGGCATGTCTAATGATATACTAAATATCATAGGCCTTAAAGGTCTTTTTATCCATGATCCTATAAAAGGATAGAATAAAATCCTATGATTTTAAGATTGGTTCCGACATTTTCTTACCATTTTTAAATAAGGCACTATTTCTTTCAGAATTAAAAAGTGATTTGCAGTGCTTTATATAGAATCAAAGGCTAGGCATTCATTTAAATAGCCAAATGCTTTCTCCTCTGCATTTCTGGTGTGCTCTTACATAGCAACTATATTCAATAATAACAAAGGCTCAGTTCCACTGAGTATTTAGATATCACACAGTAATTGCATGTCAAAAAATGGGTTTATGTTAGCATTTACTACCAACATCATCCAGAACCTGTGTCTATACTCTAGTTAGTCTATTTAATTATGGCCAAGCACAGGCTACTAATTTGCTAAGTTATTTATAAGTTTTCTTATCTTTTTTTATTGTATGGCTTTATTTGCTTTTCCCCCTTTGCCCAGTAGTCACATCTTCATTCACATTCATTTCAGACAATTCTGCAAAAAACACACAAGCTCTGCCAGTGCCAGGGACCTCAGCACAACCCATAAGAACCTACATTCTTTCCTACCTCTCTTTTTTTCAAAGCCTTGCAAATTAAGCACCTCAACTATAAAGGCACTGAAGAACTCTAATAAGGTATCATAAAAAATAAAAGTCAGAAGAGAATTTTAAACTTATTTCTAGTTCTCAAATAAAAAAATAATCTGGAATATTTCTAAGTATATTGTAAAAATATACTATACTTTTAAATTAACACAGAGTAGTTCTGAACTTTAAACCTTAAGCCAGGTATTTAAACTGAGGATCTTTTCTGAGTCTAGAATATTCATATAAAGTATAAAAAAACAAAACCCAGAGAGCTGAAAATGTTACATTAAAAAAAAAATTCCTTTTTAGAATCTCTGGACTAGATTCCTTAGCTCTCCTTTAGAAAACTGCTTAACAGAGAGAATTCTGTTACTGTTTATATTTTCAGCAGTTGTAAAGGAAAGAGGACATTCTTCAGAAAATCCTCAGGTTTCATGTCAAGGATCTGCAAATTGTTTTAATCAGATGCTACTTTCAAGCTTTTATGTAATGAATGTTTTTTGATTTGGAAACCACTGTTCTGTCCAAATTGAAAAATCAGTACAAGATGTCTTCTGCAGTGAAAAATCAGAACAAGATCTCTTTCACCTCCAATTCCAACAGATAAAAAACACTTACAGAAGTCTCTCTGACATGGAATTTTCCACAAGTTCATAGGGAAAGGTTTTCCATATCTATGTTTCAGTAAGAAATTATAAGTAACATCTGAGTAAATTTTTACACACTTGAACATTACATAGCATTCTTAAGTACTTTTCCTACCTTCATCTATTCTTTCAAGTCTACATACATCATACATCCTGATTTGATAAAATTTGACACAGGGATGCCCTGGCTGTTACAGTGGTCCCCATTTCTGCAGCTCCAAGGCATCAGGACTGCCTAAAGACACTTTAGGCATTTACTGCCACCACAGGTAGGGACACACCTGGATCAGCATTACATTACTCTTCTCAGACCCTACGCAATTTTGGAAACAATGATTAAAACTTTTATGGACATACCCACAGAAATGAAAAAATCATGAAGGAAGGGTAAAATATTGTTTTTCTTGCTAAACTGTAGACATACATACTTAGAAAAACAACTGCACAAGGACACAGACAAAATTAAAAAGAGTAAGGTAGAATTATGAGGTGGTTGCACTCTTCTACTACTTACTTTACCTGTATAAACAGAATAGGGATTTTAAACCAATAATCAGCTGCATCCTTTACGTAAGGTTACTACACAACATTATATAGTTACATAACGAAGTAACTAATGCTACATTATTACCTAAACATAAAGTGTTTAGATATGAAGAAATTACTGTAAAAATAACAGTGTATATTGTGAGCAGCAAACAAAATCAGAATGAAATATATATATATCAGAATGAAATATATTTCTTTGAATAAATTCTGCATAAATCATAAAAACTTAAAACTTATCCTGAAAAGCTCCAATGATCACACTAATTCCCTCTAATTCTAAAATTACGGACATAAAAATGTGCTTCTTTTTTTTTTCTGCCAGCTACAAGAAAATGAAAGCCCAAATTTTCAGTCTATATGCCTGAAGTGTGTACGTATGTTTACATCATGTCCCACATGTCTATGGACGTGGGCCTGCACATACCTGCAAATGAGAGAATACAATGCACAAAGACTGGGGCAGTTCTTTATTCAAATCCATCCTTGTTTGACAAACGGCATTATACAAAACTTTGGTTAGCAGTAATTTCAATAGCCACTATGATTTGGAATTTTTACCTGCATATACTTAAGAAACTCTGAACAGATGTGTCTTTATGTAAGTAGTTACCCTAGGGACCAGTCTTTAGGGAAATACATACTTCTGGCTTAAGTGTAGTTTTACCTGGCAAAAAAGGTACCAACCAAGGTATCTTACCTACCCTACCAAGGCTTAGAGAGGCTTATGAATCACTACTAAAACAGAAAGTGAAGTTCTTAGAGGATGCCCATTTCAAGCTGTTACATTTCAGATTTTGTTTTGCTGCAAAAAACAGAAGGTGAACTCAATCTTTCTGTTCCCCTCATTTTTTCTTGGTGTCAGAGAGGCCTGACAGCATTTGCACCAAGACTGAAAAGAAAAACCAGAAAGAAACTGGTTTCACCACTGTAAAATGAGGTTAAAGCAAGAAAAGGGTGAAAAAATTTTCCAAGTGGTATCCTAAAACTCAGTATTTCCATCTTACTCTCATATACAGTACAGGTCAATTCATTCTGCCACTCCCAGTTAGCTAATAAAACAGCTGTGCAAAACAATAAATTCATGCTACACAACTTACAAATTTTCCAAACTAGCAAACTGCATGAAAATGGCTAAAAGTGTAAAGGTAGCTTAGCATTTACACAGCAGTTTCATGAGACCAGAAGTCAAAGCTTCTTTAACAACAAAAAACAAAAGCTGCAGTCTAAAAAATTCCCTTCGGCTGTTGGAACATGAAATTGAAGTGCTTTTGAGTTCCTCAGAGAGAGAAAGAAATTAAAATATATTAAGGCACAGACATGAAGAGTGTAAATTTTAGTTTTAAGTAAGTAGAAATATATCTTAAGCACCTTAAGAAACTGTGTTAGCTAGTAAAAAGCCCTAAAGCCTAGTTTAAAATTCAGTAGTGTTCCCCTTTACAGAATTAACTTAGTTGTAGACATACCTAAAATATTTCTCACACTTCTAGATAGAACAGATAGGACTATTCAAATAAATAGATAAAGCTATATATGTAAATTTTAAGTAAGAACTGACACTACTTTCATATATTAGAATCAAGCTCAGATTGGTGTAGAAAGAATGTTTTAGAATAGTGTTTTTACCTAATTGGATGATTCATGAATATAATCCCCTGTATTGGGGTGAAACACCACCAACAAAGAAGAAGAAAAAGGACAACCACAGTTCATCATCAACATCACAATACAGAAAGAAGAAGTAGCTGCTGCTTCTGCTCGGAGGGAGCTGCTACTACTCAGAACATCAAAACTTCATGCCAGGGAAATGCAGCTGCTCAGAACATCAGGACTTTATACCAGGGAGATGCTGCTGTTCAAAATATCAGGACTTTATGCCAGAAAGCTTTTAACATGGATTTTAATACTCTAAACTCTTTGCCTTTGAAACTGATGCATTCATACAATAAACAGCTTTACTGCAACCAACAACTGCTCTTGTCTCTTTGAAACCCAAAACCAACACAAAACTCAACATTTGACAACAGCAGATATGCAGTGGAAAGTCCCTAAAAATTTTATAGATGAAACAGTCAAACAATATTATATTAAAACACTAACCTCCTCCAGTTAATTTACTGCCAGGTACACTGACTGACAAACATTCTAAATTAAAATTGAGGAACACAGAGCAATCACCCAAAGAAAACACATACCTGCTATTGAACTGTAGATATACAGCATAGTGGGTTATAGGCTCAGGTATTATACTCACTGTACTTCCTTTTTCTTTAAAACTTCCAGCTCACTACTTTTATGAGAACAATAAAAGAGATAGTTTCAGATTTAATCACACTCAAGTTCAAAACCATTCTTCAATGCACCTAGGACAGTAAAATCATAACTCTATTTGCTACTGTTTTGCCTAATAGTTACTCCTCATTTCTTTACCTTTAGCTATAAAGGCTAAAAAAAAGCACAAAAAACCCAACCATTAACCAAACACACAAAAAAGAAGGCATTCAGAGGGCTACTGTTGTTTAAACATTATTTAGAAATTTGTCACTTCCCAATACACTGCTGCCTGCTCCATTCCTCATCAACTTCTCCGTTTATAACAGGAAAATTCTCACTAGTTGAAATAGAGGTTTACAGCCCTTGATGGTTGTTATGGGAATAAATAAGAAAAACAACTCATAAATACTGTTCAATGCTGGCTTAATGTTTTACAAGGAAAAAACACATTGGTAACCACATTACAAAGTAGAAAATTTAATCACTGGAAGAGGGTTTTGTGAGAATAACATTTTAAGGTATCATTTGATTAAATGTCACTGTACTTCAAGAAAACTTTGTACAAAAAAAATCCACATCAAAAAACCAATCAACAAAATCTGACCTAACAGCAGTGATGCTGAATAGCACAGTCCTCATTACACACTAATACATGGCTGAATTATGAAAGTCATCTGGTATCATCTTGTCACAGATGAGTTCTCCTGCAGATTTCCATCTTATTAAATATGGAAAATGGGTTCCTTTTAACAGCTACAGTTTCTGGTGATTTGTTGAAGAAACTAAAGAGAAGAAAACAAAGAAGAAAACAAAGAGAAGAAACCTAAGGAAAACGGGTATTTGTCATGTATTATAAATTCTGTTCCTCCATCTCTATGGAAGGAGACCTTTCACATCTTAAAACCATATTTAATGAAGTTATTTGACACACTGCATACAGTGAAAATATATTGGCACTTAATATAAAAACCAGGAATAATTTTCTAACATTCAGATCCTGCAATATAAGAACAAATTGTCCTAATATTTTACTGCTTACATTCCTGCTGTTGTGGATTCCCCGAGACAGAAAGAATGAAAACCAAGGCATAATAACATGCGAGACCATACACACTACCTAGTGAGCAAAGATTAACCATATTCTAACAGCTCTAACTGCATTACAGTCACATTATTTACAGACTACTACAGTCATGGTGACACAGAAATACTCCTACTGAACTAACTAAACTCAGATGCTGTGAGCAGACTAAGTACAGCAGCAGGACAGGAGACCTTGCCCAGGAAGTAGGTCAAACAAGCCTGTGCTGAGGTTTATGCAGATGAAAGAAGACTGGTAAACTTCCTTACACTGCTATAACCTAGAACAGGTTGTTGTCTTGTCTTAGAACAGGGAAAGTCCCACATACATCAGTCAGAAGGGATTTTGCCAATAACTTCACTCATGCCCACATTTCATGCTACCTGCATTTGCATACCAAATTTTCAAAACAAACAAACCACCCACAGCTTATTTTGCTTTGCTTGCATGTGCAGCTCTTCCTTTACCTATTAAATTCACTATCTTGACCCACACTTTTAACCCTTCTGATTCACTTCTCCATTCTGCTGTGGGGGAGTGATTGAGCAGCTATGTGGGTCTTAGCTGCCTACTGAGCTTAACCCAGTACAAATAAGTAAAATTTACTGCCATACAACTTTAAACAGTTTAGTAATTCTAAACACAGGCATTCCACAGCTGCCATCAGAACTTAAAGGAAAAAAAACAACACCACACTATCTCAACATAAGCAAGTCTGTGTCTCTGAGTATTTTTACTGAGAGATCCAGTCTTGAGTGCTACAAGCTCCTCATTAACATCGTTCTGATGGAGAAACCCCAATGTACACAGAATAGGATTTAAAACTAAGACCACATCACATTCTATTTTAAAGTGTTGCAAAAGCACTGCCAAAATGCATTAACCTAGGTCCTATTCTCAGTATTTCTTTAACAGACTAACAGTAAGAGTCTACATTTGTTAATGTAGATGCAAAACATGTCAGAATTTATGTCAATGCACAACTGGAGCAAAACTCTACAAGTAGGTCTGTGGATAAATATGTCAGCAAATGAGGTGTCTGAATAATGTATTTTGCATAACTGTAAAGCAAGGTTGTAAAACAAATCTAATCACCTTGGGTATTCTTTCACCACAAAAATGCTGGGAATTCATAACAGAAGGAACACCTGGGACTTTAAGATATTTTGGAATGCCTCAGCTAAATGAAATACAGTCCAGTTGACAAGAACGGGGTGAAGAAGTTTAGATCTGACCCAGCTTTGCACTGGTGGTTAGACTAGATGACCTACAGGGGTCCCTTAAGCAGCATTGTAGGTAGGTCCCTTCATAGTTATCCTGAGATCCTACAAAATTTAGATACAAAGTTAGAATAAAGTTTATTTTAAATTAACTACATATTTTACCATTTTTACCATTTGTTTACAAATAAATATTCTCTTAAGGAAGCTGGTTTTGTGAAGTTGTAATTAGATCTTAACCAAAAGTTTTTAAAAGGATAACTCAAATGCTAGGAACCAAAATTATCACAAGTGAGAGAAAAATACATATAAGATCCAAAACAAGTCAACAACACAGCTCTGCCACAGAAGAAAGTCAGTTAAGAGACATGTTTTAGATCACTAAATGACCTGGAACCTACACTGCAATTGTTTATAGTATTTTAAATGGAATAGCTAAAAATCCAAACCACCTACTACTGTATTGCCTTAGATTTGATCACCTGGACATCTGTACCACCAATTCACCTAAAATGGTAAGACTGCTTAGAATGCAATTCCTTTTATGTTACTGACACTTCTAAAGCTGGTCTTTCTGTATCCATAGCACCCGTGCATAAAAAATTCTGATGTCATCTGCATTCCACCAAGGGTGGAGGCAGACAAACACTTTCTCAAAATGAGTTCCCAAGAAATCCACATTAATAAAACCAAAACATCCTGTTTCTTTCTATAAATGGAATTGTCAAGCAATCCATTCTAGGACAGATACTCGGGAAGAAATTCTTAATTATAAAGTAATTTCACCTGTATTTGATTTAAAACCTTCCTCAGTATTATGCATAACCTTCACTTTTATGAAAGAAGATGCAAGTGAAAAATTATCACAGAAGTCCACTTCAATATCTTTAAAAAGACATGGTAGGGCATAAGCTAGGGTTTGTACACCATGGAAACAAATCACATTCTCCAAGCTCATACAAATATACTATCTACTAGAAGAGATTTTTTATTTGCACACACCAGAACATCAGTCATTTTGATGTGGTTGTAGAATGTTAATCCAACACCTACTCAGAGAAAATGAACAATAACCTCAAGGAAATCATTAAGTGTCTCATACAAGAAATTAGTTTTATTTCTTCACAACCCAGCATCAGTCAGGATTTTCAAGACTTTCCTCCCTAGACATTGCTAATAAAATAATAAAAATACAAAGCCATTGTTAATAAAATCTGTGAGTAACTGACATTAGTGGTGCTATAAATCACAGCAAGGCCAAGTTACAGACACATGGGGACCTGGAGCACATGGCAGATCAGACACGATCAAGGTCATACTTAACTCTGTCATATGAAAACATAAAAATAAAACATAAAATCAGGAAAAATGCAATAATAGAATCACAGTTCTGGCAAATGATAGCATAAACCTGGAACAATGACAATCATAAGCTCCCATCAAGTCAAAGGTGCAAATTACTAAAATGGAAGTTGGGTGCATTAACAGTGACTACTGAGAAATAAGTTGAACAAACATTACGCCAAGATGTACTTACCAAGCATCTCACAAATTGCTATGTCCAGTTAAAAATAAAAAAATAAAAGACAATAAAACTGGTAAAGCACCCAAAAACCTCTAAGGTTTCATGAAACAGCAAGATTTGGGATCTGAAATTGTATTTCATAGCAGAACACCAAAGGTTCATCTGTTTAGGACTGTCTCACAAGCCCTGGCAACATTTAGTAGAGCAATGTAAGATAGGAGCAGCCTCAGCTCTGTCCCCCACTGCTCTGAGGGCGGTTTCCTCCCCAAGAACAGGCACAGCAGGCAAAATCACATGCCAGCTCCTTAACACCACAATTTCAAGCCTTAGTAGTTTAAATCCACCATCATCACCATTTAGGTTGTCACCCTATTTATGGGCAGTTGCTTTCAGCAGGAAGCTAGATGGACAATTGCAGCAGCATCCTAAATTACTGTAATTGGAATTATCCCACATCAATCAAATATCTAAGTTTTTTAAATGCAAATTAAGAAGTAATGTATTAACAGCTGCAGAAGAGTAAATGTCTGCTACAGTGGATTAGCTGATCTAATGAAGAAAAAGGAATAAATGATCAGAAGTTGAAGCTAAAATACAAAATTGCTGTGTGATCTCTTATTTGTTTCTAAAGGAAATATATAATCAATCATACTATTATCACTGGCATACTTTAAAATTGAGACAGTAAAATGAGCCATAGATTTCTGATCTAGATGCACAGACTCATGCAGGGAAATTGATGGCCAGCATCAGGCAAAAGGACAAACTGTATCAACATAAAAGTCTCTCTTATTAAGACAAATCAATTGCTTCAACACGTTTCAGCAAGGATACCACTAGCATCAGAATGTGAACAGCAGCACAAAATAAGGTGAGACATCTGGTAAAGAACAGGACTGACTAAATACTCTTGAATATTAGAGAAACTCATCTAAAAGAAAGCAGCTTCTGCTAATAAAGCAAAAAACCCTGGCAGCTTACTACACTCTACCATTTTCTTCTTTGCAAGACTGCTTCCCAATGATTTCTTTACACTCTTTCACAGGAAAAACAGAGTTTATGTTCACATAACCTTTATTTAGTAACTTAATCATAATAATTACCAATAAAGTAATATATGTCTCTCTATATTCTGTTTTTTCACACATATTCATTGGGTTATCCTCATGCTACCATTATTTCATGCACCAAGGAAGGGTTTAGAATCATACAAAAAAATAAAACTGTCATTCATAAAGCAGGTAAAGTATCTTTATACATATAATACACTGTCATATAATACACTGTCAATATATTTAACACACTGACATAATGTAAATGCACTAAGACTAAGCACAAGTAATATTTGCTTTTTTCCAAGCTGAATTGATTACAAGCAGAATACCTCCTGACTGCAAATATCTATTTCTATGATGAGAACATTGAAAAACAAGACGGTTTTGTTAAGAGACAAAGAAGAAAAATTTTTAGACACAGACTAATTCCTTCAAATACTGTTAACCAAGAATGTGATTTATCTTCAGTAAGTACCTTAACAAAAAAACTTTTCAAAAGAGCAAACAAACTATTTGTCTGGAGGCTACAAGCAAGAAATACAACCAGCATATAGTACACAGCCATCAAAACACAAAACAGAAGACTGTTTTACAGGGACACCTGTACTTAGGAAAATTGGCAAGGTTTCTGCTTGGTCCAGTAAGCAAAATTCAAGCTTTCTGTACACTGAGGACAGGTATTCTACAGAAGCTGATCTGGAATTACTGTTTTTCAGAAACTGTTCAGAACAAGAGGATTTGTATTTTAGAAACTGTAATTTTGGACATAGCTAGCTCTCTGAGACGCTCATGCTTCACTAGCCCATATCAATACCATGATTCATTTCTTCATTTTAGAGTCTTAGCACCAGCAATGAAATCTGATAACTGTCTCTGAAAAGCCATTCATTAAACTGATCATCTCAAATTTGTGTGATCACAAATTTGATCAGAACTCATTTTATTTTGGCCATAATTCCAGATTACTGTGTTAACAAAGCTTTACACTGCAAAGTTAGAACACAAAAGACACAGTATTGATTTCTTGGATGATTTTAAAATGAGGGTTCTATGGATGTTTACAAGCTATGTCTAGAAAAACTGATTCTCATGCAGAATTTGTCTATGTTGACTTCACATGCAAGAAGAAAAAAAAAAGGGGTTTTATTTTCACTAATTATATTTCTGAAAACTTTACTTTCTTGCAGCACCATGTATTATTCCTATTTAGTCCAATACAAAAAAATGTGGAAAAAGTTAACAGATTTGTGAGGCACATAGAGGGAAGCAACCTCTTGGCTTTTTTGCAAGTTTTCAGACCTTTTATTGGTATGAGGTTTTTCAGATTTAACTAGCCTGTTCACTATTCTCCTATTTCAAACTCCTGGTTTAAAACACCATCCAAATTATTTAGAAATTATTCAGAAACTTTAATTTATAATAAGCATACATTCACATCTAGTAACCAGTACATTTGTTTCTTGGGGGAGGGCAGCGTCAGGGTTGGGGTGGATTTTTTCCCTTTTAAAGGTAAACCCTGCAACACTGGATAGAAACACAAGGAAACTTCACAGACTCCTTCTGTTGTCTACATGTACAGTCTCAACTGCAATGCTTGAGTTCCACTGTTCCCACAGCAATACCCTGATTTATTTCTTTATCTTAGAGCCTTTCTCTGTAGAGACTAAACCTTACACTCTCTCTTGCTTCCCTTTAACAAGTACTTGTAGAAAAAGCCTCGTTTTCTTCAGGCTACCAATGCTTCATAGATAAACATGGCTTAAATTTTTCTGATAAATGGGATGCTGGAGGGATCCCAGAGCCACATCTCCCACAGCTTAACATTTAAGTGCATAACTAAAATGCTTCAGTGAGACTACCAATTACTGCAGTTCTGTTACTACCACACAGAACTGCTCAACACCAAGTGGAGCTATGAGATTCCAGAAGCCATTTATAGCCTAGGGCACTAGGCCAAAAATAACCTTTTCAGTTCTCTAGGAAGCCAAATGTACAAAGATATGAAAACTGGCAGAAGGAGTACAGCACTTCTTGCCAAAATACTGATTTTTTTTTTCATTGTGTAAAGTTACTACTCTTTCATATTACCTGACTCTTAACTGATTGCAAATCTATAGTGATATTCTTTTCAAGACTATTTCTGCATTGTATGTCTGTGCCATATGCTACTATAAAGTGAGTTTCTGCATTGTGTTAATACATTTAAAACCACTCCCAGGATGTAACACCTTAATGGAAGTTTTAAGTCTTTACTGCTGTCCCAACATCTTCCAAAACAAAACTAATTCAAATGCCTCAACATCCATTCTTCAAAATATCATACACTGACCGTTAACTAAAAAAAATTTTAAAAAAATTTAAAATTCAATCCAAAATTGGATTAAGCCGTTCAAAATTCCTGCTTCTCAGTTTCTCCAATCCATACAACCAGGAATAACCTGTATCATTATAGAACAATAAAATAACCCACTGAGCAAAGTTTGTGCAGTAATTTTTTTATTGCAAACATACAGCAAGATCTATACTAGGAAACAGTAAAAGTAGAAATCCTGAAGTCATTATATTAATTACCTAAAGTCTTAAGCTCTTAAAGTCATTACATTAACAATCACTATAATTACATAAAAGGCTTTCAAATTAGAAGAAATTAAAAAGACTACTTTCTCTACCTTTAGAAATTCCTGACTGAGTGGCTGAATGTCAAAGTCACACACAGCACACTTCAACAGAGTAGTAATAGTTACAATACCATGATATAAAAGTGTCTCATAGTCTACACCATGATAGTGTCTGTCTTATCTCTACATTCCCTTAAAAATGTTAGCAAATTGAAGTTACTGGTTATTTTAAATAAGTTCATATTTTCTTTCAAATCATAAGATCCACAACACTTGCATAAAATATTTTTTTGTGGAGAGTGTGCCAGATTATCTTCACTTTTTATGGTGGATTTAAGACAGCACATGAAAAAAAAAAGTTCTGAAGATGGGGGAGAAACTTGACAATTTTTTTAAATGAAAAAAAGTTTTAGACTCTGCAGCCTTTTTTGTCCCCCCACCAAATAAAACCTCAGAAAAATAATATATAAAACTGCACATTGCCAAATTAACATAATAGTTTTCCATCACATCCGAAAGTTCAGACAGTGAATGAAAACATCCATTATAACACGGATGATAAACCAGTCAGTAAATCAGTTTTAATTTCTGCACATTATGACTAAGAAGCTACATCATCATATTGATGCTGTATAGAAACTAGAAGGAACTGGTACTGATGGGTCTCAAAATATGACAAAAGACATTTCAGATAGATGGCACAAAGATATTCTTGTTTGTACATCTTCCCTCAAACACACTAGTGAGGAAGGGGAAATAAAATACCATGTCTAGCAAACCTTGGAAGTTACAGGATGTGTGAGTGAGTTAAAAACAAAGTCACTAACACAAGGCAATCTGAACGGCTGCTAAGTGGAACACAAGCAAGGAGTAGGCATTCAGCCAGACTGGAATTCAAACCTCAGAAAGGGGATCACAAACAAAACTTACCAAGCAGAGAAGCTACACTGTACAAAGTGGAAAGCAAAAGGACAGATTTCTTGAACTGGGATGAACTCAAAAAACAACAGCAAAACAAGAAGCCCTAGCAACACAACATAAAATGAGCATGGGAAACCCTGAGTTAAGCTGTTCTCCTTGATCAATCACAGCTGTATTTAGTAACCAGGGCATCCTTGTCCTGTCCCAACTGTTGAGAAAGCTCCTTTCAGCTTTGACCAGACACCCATTCCAGAAATCTTTATAACTGTCTGCATTTTTTAATTATATAACATATGAATAACACTATGTTCTCCCTCCTTCCCCACTGAATAGACAGACAACTTTGTTGTTAATATCCTTGCCTTAAAAACACTGAATTGAATTAATTCAGCTAAGCCTCACTATTCTCAAAGTACAGTAATATAACAGCAGCAATGGTACTACCTGTCTATAGTTCAATAATAATAAAACACCTAGTTTATATAGTTATATTCAAAACCCAGAAATTAAATCTGTTACTAATCTACTATTTTAAAGCACCACGGTCTTGAAAGGAAATAAAAATACTACAACTACTTCACTTTGCACCAAGGAATAAAATCACCCATCTACAGAAAATCAATATAAAAACCTTATCCATTCAGCAGCACAGGTCACTGCTCAGCATGGTGCTCAGCTATTTTGCCCTTGTTTTGCTTCTCATAGAGACCAAGAACTCTGATATTTAAAACCTCCAGCTATGCCCCGTAATTTCTCTAACCATTCCTAGAAGATCTACCTCACATAATCATCATGAACTTATCCGTTAGCTTTTAACTAAATCCACACAAGCTCAGCTGAACATGAAACAGTTCATGCAGCTTCAAAAGCAAGTGCAAACCTCAGGCTCCAAATTAAGCACAAAACTAACCTCCACTTGGCTCTGCCACAATCATCATCTCATAAGTTTTGACTTTTTGTTTTTTTTTTCTTGAGGAATATTTCTCCTACAGCCTAGGATAGGAGGACAAAAGACTGTTATTGTTATTTCTATTTTTAAATAGTTAGGTTTACAGGCATTAGGGTGTTCTGCACCATACAAGGATAAAAAAAAAGAGTAAAAAGCTGGCAGCAAGACACCCTTAGAGAAAGACGCTGGGGAGAAAGCATTAGAATTTCATAAATGAACTCCTCCCACCAAGATACATCTACACACAAATTTAGCAAAAGGAATTATTCCTCCAGAAGCTTAAAACCTCAGTACCATTCCAAAGAACTGCTCTGATGTGTGTATAGTACCTTGCACAACTTGGTTAGCAGAGAACAGTCGTAAGTCAGGAGATGTAACACCCATTCCCAGTTTTGACAGCGCTCCACTCGCTGAACACGGGGATAACATTACTGGCTCTTTCAGTTTTACACATCGGACGACAATAAATGGATACACTTTCCATAATTCTGGTCTCAGCAGAACAAGTTTAAAATACCTCTGGTTTGGGAAGTGCCATTTCAATTATTTAACCTGAAATATGAAAATCATATTGATTTTAACTGTGAATTAGCAATCTAACCAGCTTGGGAACATTCACAAGCCTAGTAAATGCTTACTAACAGTCAGCAAGAACACAGCAGGCAGAATGATGAGCAGTCAGCCTGTAGCCCAGCGAAGTTACTCATCCTTCCTAGAATGGTCATTCTGATATACAAAACACCAGTCTCTCTGTCTTGGGTGATCCTGTAACTCTGCAAGCAGCAAAACCATGGCGTTTTCTGTATGCAGACAAATGGATGCTAAGCTTCCTGAACTTAAATTCAACAGTTAGTATTTCAAAGTATGAATTTGAAACTATTATTTGTAGAATAAAGTCTGTAAATATCATTTATCTTGTAAGCCAAACAATTTTCTCCATGTTTATCTGATTCTCTATACACAAAATTCCAATTGTTATCAACATAACTGGCATTTCTCCTCAGTTTTACATATTTCAGAGTTATCCCAAGCTATGACATGCATTTCCCTTCTTTGACTTCATATATTTTCAATAGTTCATAAATTTCCATTCTCTATGACACTTCTGCCTTTAATAGTATCTTTTTATCTATTTCCTTGTTCAAACCTATTATTGCATTGGCATTTGCCCCCTTCCTCTTCCAAGCCACCGCTCTATTGTGCAAATATTAATTCTACTTTGTCACAACTGATTCTGCTCCAGCCTCCTCCCCTCACAGAAGTATTCAGTGGTTTTAAAACACTGTGTATAGTAATTGTGTTAAGATTCATATAGTCTCTCCTGTTTAAGAGATGTCTAAACCAAGATGCCTTTATGCCTGAAGACACAATAGAAACAGACCAAGAAAGGACTAAAAGGAGGCTCACAAACAATGTAGGGAGGATATTTGGCTTCTACCTCCCACCAGGCCAGTGATCAGAGGCAAATACATCTTCAAAACTGCTTGTCAAAAAGCATTTGAAAGGGAACCTGTAGCACCTGATCTTTCATAATAGCACTTCTGGAGCTCTGAGTCAGTCTTTTCCAAGAAGATTGGCCAAGGATGCACAAAGTGACAATATTTCTACAAAAGCCTTCAGCTTTTATTCAATTACAAGCACAGCATATCCAAACATGGCAATTCTAGGCAGAGCCACTTTAAAAACTGCCATCCTAAAGGGGAAGTTCACTTTGGGGGTAAAGGTTCAATCCACAGCAGAGCCTACTCCTGCTGAAATTGAGAGGATTTCACACTTCCTTCCATCAGATTTGTTTTAGGCTGGCATTGCTCCCACCACTTAACCCATACACTAGTTCTGAAGCCTCTCTACAAAGCAAGCAAGTCAAAAAGAAAAAACAAACAAACAAACATAAGGGAAAGAGACACAAGCACACAGTCAGTCAGTAGCAGAAAACCCTTAATCTGCTGAAGCCACATTCTGAAACAGTAAGCAGGCAATTGTGTACCCATAATTTGTTCCATGCAACAAAGACAGCCAGCTAATTCACTTTATTTTGTGTTGAGGAGAGTCTAGCAGCACCTGCAAAGTTACTGGCTACATTTCAGCTTTGGGGGCATAAATCTCCAGACAAAAGAGGTAACTTTCAAAAGCACCACTGACTAGACTCTACAGCAAGAGAACTAATAGACTCTTTTCAATAGAAGTCAATAGCCTTGATGTTTATAAGATCCACAAGCAGGGATATTGTCAGGCTTCAGGAAGAATAAAAGGGCCAAGAGAATTTAATGGTATCTGCAATTATAACTTGCTATGCACATCAGTGTTTCTAAAAGAACTCTTTTAGTTTGATAAAGCTCTTTCCCAAAGCATTGCTTGTGAGTAAAAAACAGAAGCTAGAATATGCTGGCACGGAGATGTCCAGACAGACCACATTATCAGGTGGTGTCAGAAGGTGTTAAATACATAATAATGTTACATATACTTCTGGATACATAATAATGAACACAGAATTGATTTATCTTCATATTTTACCCATAAGAATTACAACTTCTAAGTTTTGGCTGCAGGGTAATATTCAATTAATTGGTGATAATAAGCAAACATTTATTCTCTCTCCCTGTCCTAATATACTTAAGATACTATTTATGTAAAAAAAAAAAAAAAGTAAGTAGGGTTAGAAATCTTCAAATAAACACAGGAAAACTGTAGGAAGGGATTGACTTTTGAAATGAAAAAGAAACACAGTTCTATTCATTTTTTAGCCATATAAAGACATTATTTATTGATGAGTTTAGATAAAATGAGCAAAATGAAAGGCTCTCAGCCTTACCCAAAAAACACCACAATTTAATCAAAATATTAATTCAAAAGTATTAATTATTCAAATTATCAGAGATTTCTTAAAAGGAGAGGGGCATACCAAATATCTTTTTCTCTAGTGGCCAAATAAGAACCAAGTTCTAAACAAGAGTCCATATAGTGGTCATACTTGATATTTGGAAGTGTGCAGTAGCACAAACAAACCAGCCTGGATGTGCAACATCCTGCCCAGTAGAAGCTGCACTTAGAAGAGGTGGAACCAACTGCACATCTACTGCTGTAATTAGGAGAATTCTCAGATGTGAAGGAAGAATTACATTAATGAAACAGGTGGAGAAAATAAGTAAGAATCAATTATGGCAATCTAATGTACACAGAATCACAGAATGGTCTAGGTTGGACTGAACCTTCATATGTCATCTAGTTCCACTTCCCTGGATGGAGCAGCAACATCTTTCATTAGTTAGTACTACTATTTCAAAGATGTTGCCAAGCAAAGGTGTCTTCAACACAGCATTGTCTGACAAGTACAGTCTACTTAGAAGCACTTTTAAAAACAGCAGGTAGAAGCTCTTTTATCAATATTCTATTACACACACAAAAAAAATACACATTCCTTCCAAAATTTCATACTGTCCAAAGAAGCAATCAAATACTTCAATTTGTAATTATTTTCTAATAATCTAGCATGTAATTTAAAAAATTTATTTTCTTCTCTGCCAGGTCACTACCATCAGCAGCAAGTATTCCCTTCTCATGCACCTAGCTCACCCAATAGAAATGGATAGAGCAGGTGTTCACCAGAAAAGGTTCAGAGGATCTGTCTTCAGATACACCAACAAGACCCACAGAATGAGGCTGAAGTAATACAGCAGGCAGCCATGGTTACATCTTTGGGGCCTTTGCTTGCTCTCTTATAAAGTAACATGCTTCCAGCATTCCCAGTGGTTTGGAGGAATATAATTGCATGCTATTACTTAAGAACTATGTGATTATTGTGCCACTGCCTTCTGCATAACCCAGCCTGTAATAAAAGCGATAAGAATAGCATTTATTATTTTTGAAATGGTTTTTGCATTGCATCCACACTGATGTGGTTTAAAACATCTGACTAAACTCAAGACACTTTACATAGAGGTTTTATTTTCTTCTAACAGTACTGAACACCATGAAAACTCCATTCTGTGTGCAGAGATACTGCCTGAAACTTCAATCTGACCATGTCACTCAGCACTTGAGCAGAACTCTCAAAGACTGAGGAAGAAATGTTCTATCACATTTCTAGAACCAAGATGTATTTCATGCAAAGAAAAGTCACAGAAGAAAAAGCATAACAAGCCACAGGAATAGAAAGTGACAAGTACAGTTCAGCCTCTGAAGTTATTGCCGAATGTAACTGCAGTAAGAACTAGAAAAATCAAACTATCCCATCCCAGCTGCCAAAGGCAAACAAGTCACATGCCTTTCATAAGTGCATCAATTGCTATATAAAATTTGACTTCTAACTTCAGGAAAAAAATAAATGAGTGAACAGAAAACTTAAAGTTGATCACTTTTTTTCTTCCTCAGATATACAAAAAAACACTCAGAATCTTTCTAGAAAATGCATTTGATAATATTTTATTTGAGAGTAGCTGTAGACCATCACTTTCTGAATCAAAAAAATATTTCTAGTCTATAATACTAAAACACTGTCAAGTGCAGACATGGTTTCAGTTTTCTGGAAATTCCCTGCTCCTCAGACCTCTAAACTCAGCCCCCCCTCACTAATCTCCTCTACATCAAGGAGTATCTTAATTTTTGAACTAGACTGGCAATCCCCTCCTCCCCTCAAAAAAAACAGTGAAAGACAATCTCTACCCCAAAAACCAGTGTTTCAGGACTTCAGACATGTCAGCACATCAGATCCAAAATTATAAGTCCCTCATTTCGAGGATCTATTCCAAGTCGTACAAGACATTTCATACTACGCATATTTATGGAGAGGAAGCAGGAAAGAAAATTCCCATCAAGAGTTTGCCCCAAGATTTGCAGAAATCTGGCCTTAAGTCAAGCATCTCTTCTGTTTATTTATTTGTTATGTAACAAATGAAAAAAAAAACATGGATTTTTTTTGGAAATGTATCAACACAACTTTCAAGGCAGTTCCCATTAAACAGTTACAATAAGTTGTTACAAACAATACCTTAAAGCAACTATAGATTAACACAGTGTTCTTCTAAAAAGGGACAATGATAAAAGGGCTGCTGTTGTCGCAAGATTAAGACATGGGCTGATCTACCTTGCTGTTTATATCAAACAAAAAGCAAATGAAAACACAATTCTACATTCAATTTCATACTGAATATTTTCCATGTAAACTCTGACAAAAGCATATTAATGCTTGAAGATAAAGACTACTTTATTCCTAGAAAAATCAGTAGAGAAAGCAAGCATGTAACAAGCAGGTGCTACCTATACATACTACACACAGATCATGCCTGTACAGCATACTTACACAATACACAAATACTAACATACAATCACTACCAATCAAACAATTTTCTTCCCAGTTTATAATCTCCACAGCACACAATTTGGTTTTCTAACAGTTTGGTTCAATATTAGGTCAAACGAAACAAGCTCAATTTCTGGATTTTTAAATTATTTATCTTGTATTGCAGCATGTCTGCTAGGCTTCAACCTTAAAAAAGAAATGAGATAAAAAATGCCTTCCTTGGGACGGCAAGCTGAAAGTCATTCTTCTAACCACACACAGTTCCCCTACCTTCTGACCACATAAAGTTCCCCTTTCACATCTGCTACTGAGTCAGCTAATGGTTAATATGGTAATTCATGTTATCAATTCATTGTAATTTCATTCATCCAGTTTCCTTTGCTTTTTTTTTATTGATATGATGATATAGGTCCTCAGACAGACCAACGTGAAATCCACTCAGCAACACCCATCAAGTAACAAAGTTAAATAACAATAACACATGACACCTATCACACATCTGAGGCACTAACTCTAGGACAGAGACAATAAGCAGGCAGCACATGTGTCTCCACACACAGGAAGGCATAAATGCCCTCATGTGCAGGACTAGCTGAGAATTTAGATTCATGTTATCATATGTCTGCATGCAGGTATAGCACCTGCTGTTTTGTGGGACAAGAACAAGTGACTACACGCCTCCTGCTCTGCTGCCACAACACAACTATCTCCAGCAGGCAAATGGGGACACAAGGGCACGCGGAGGCCGTACACTAAAGACCTTAACAATACACTAATATATTCTTCTAATGCGGGTTTGCACCATTTTACCTAGTGACACCACGTAAAGAAGGGATTAGGTTCCATCACCTGGCATAAACAGAGGCAGGAAAACTGATACGATTCTTTGAGGTGGGTCTGCCTGCCTAGGTGACAAATAAGTGTGCCTTTTTCATGTTGGAAAAAGGTGTGAAGGCAAAGTTAACACCGACTGAATACATGTCCCCTCACCACTCCTCCCTGCAGGGTTGTCAGGCCTGTCCCCTCTGCAGATTTATGTAATGATGGTGTCCCCCACTGTTGAATACAGTACAGTGCCTGTGAAGATAGGAATTTCTCTCAACGTTTGCCCCGGAAGGTAGCACTGCATAGAGCTGGCACTTGTGGCTACATGACTGTAAGGACATTAAGGGGGGCTGCCAACCCCAGCGCTGAACAAGTGGCATTTGTGAGAGGTAGCATGCTCCCTGGGGCAGCTGCACCGCACACAGTCTTCCTATGGACATGCCTCCACCTACGGCATGCAAATAGGTGACACGTTCAGAGGCACTTGAGTGTCTCAATGCGGTTACATACGGACTTGCATCGCCTCCGTACCAGGTGGGTTCACCCACGAGCAGCAGGACAGAAGCAGCAGGTATGCACCCTGGCACCGTGTGCGCATTCCTCCCGCGGCTGAATCTAAGGTGGGCTGGCTGCCACCGCAAACCTCAGCAGTCAGGGAAGGGTGGCACAGAGCCGCACATTCCCCAGAGGGAGAAGAGGACAGGTGCGAGCAAGAATTCCCCACACATTCCCCCAGTGTGCCACGGGAGAGGCAGCTCTGCCTCACCAAACGCCGAGCGGGGGGATGGAGGGGAGCGAGTACAGATCCAGCCATATGGAAGCAAACACCTACCTCATACACCAAGGCGGGGGGAATAAAGAAAGCACAGGTCCACAGAGAGATGGGGGTGGGCTCGGCTTCTGTGTGGGGACGGGCCCCGGGGGAAGGCGAACGAAAGGGTGGGGAGTGGGTGGTCGGCTCACACTGAGGTTGGGGAGCACCAGTGCGCCTGAGGGGGCGGGGAGAGGGTCCCGGGCGGTTCAACAAACCCACCCTCCCCGCTCCCCGGCCGCCCCCTCCCTGCGCGCCCCCGGCCGCTCGCCCGGGCTCACCTGCCCGCACCGTGTCGGAGAGGTCGTGGCTGAGGGCGGCGGCGCTGCGCGGGAACTCCTTCAGCTTCCTGCCGCTCAGGTTGAGCCCCCCGGAGTGCGCCGCCTCCTCCAGCGCCCGCTCCAGACCGCGGTTCAGCGGCGCCTGCAGACCCAGCGCCCCGCTGCCGCCGCCGCCGCCGCCCACCCCGGCCGCCGCCGCCAGAGCAGCAGAGGGGAAGGGCTGCGACTCGCCTCCCAGCGTCGCCATCTTTCCCTCGCCGCTGGGGGTACCCGAGAGGGCCGCCGGACCTGCCTCCCTCCCTCCCTTCTTCTCTCCCTCCTTCCTCCTCCTCCTCCTCCTCCTCCCGCTCGCGGCGGCGGCGCGGGCAGGGGGCGGAGGCGCGCGGCCCGGGCGAGGCGCGCCCACTGCGCATGCTCCGCCCCTCCCGGCACCGCTCCCCGCCGCGGCGCCGCCTAGCGGCGGCGGGCTGCTGCCGGCGCTGGAAGTGCCAGCGGGAAGGCGGAGAGGGGGCGGCTCTCCATTGTTTCCTTGCCACAGCCTTCCTCGTACAGCCCCGGAGACCGCCCCGCCGCCTACTTGGGCCCCTTCTGCCGGCACCCGCGCCAGCAGGGCCCAGGGGCTGGATGGGTGGCGCTGTGCGGAGGGAGCCTGCAGGTGTGCCGGCAGCGGTGTGTGCGGGCTCGGCTCTCCTCAGTGGGAAGTTAAGAGCTGCAGCCGCTGTTGGCACCGAGCGAGGCCTTGGGGAGCATCTGCCCTGCAGAAGGGCTTTCTGTGCCGTGATTCTCCCGCAGGGGCCGGTTCACACCTGTCTGTGGCTCCTGGGCACGGCCCACCCCAGAGGGACCCTCGAAGGATTTGTAGTGAGAAACCAAGCATAGGAACCACCAACCTTCCGGACAGGTTTAGTTTATTTCACCTCTGCAGCTTGGCTAAGCTGAGCCCAGGAGTTGGTGAGGAGCAAAGCCGAGTGTTCCCGCAGGGGTTACAAAGATTAGACAGGACTTGCACATCATCACCCCAGACCGGTGCTTCTCAGACCATTCCATTTCACTCACTTACCCTGAGCCGTGATCAATGCTTGACATTAAAGCAAAGGTTTCCCAGCTCCAGGAAGTTCAACTGCTGAGTGCTACAGGGACAAGGAAGACCTAACTGGCACAAGGAAATAACCCCAAGTTTCTGAAGGAGACATCATAGCGAGTTTAGCAGTCACAACCAGAAACAGCACTGGGGGAAAAAGATGTTAAGAAAATGGGAGGAAGGGTGTTAAGAGGTGGACCTTTTCACATAAAATATCGTAGCATCCATTAAAAACTTGTTCTTCCTGATTAAGATACATTGTCAGTATCAGCACCTTTCATTTATGTTTTATATGCACTGTATCACTGCAAAAGTGTCAGCAAGCAGCATAGTAGTGTTTTTAAAGAGATGTCTTATATTAAGGAAAGAGCTGTAAGGTAGATGGGTAGGAGGGAATTATTTTACTGTAATTACATTTATATTACACCTAAAATACAACCCCTGAGCTTAATCTCCAGTGCAAATTCCCCTCATACCTACTACTGCCAGTTCTTCATGTTTGATGCAGAGATCTTAGTTTTTGGCATGACTGAGTCAGTGTACTACCAGTGCAAGAAAATTTTGGATGCACCAGAGAGTAAATCTTAGCAGCATTCCTTGGAACAGCTCCTAAATGAAGTTAACCAACAGTTACCACAACATTTGTGCCCAAATATCATATTGCTTTTGACAAAGCTCGTTGGTGGGTTATAAAGATTGTATTACCCACAAATTTCCACTAGTCACAGCATGTTCTGGTTTTGTTAAAATGCTTAATTCCAGTTTGCATGCAATCTTTGCATTGCTGCTAGAAAGCATAAAGAAATAGATAAATAGCTACATCTCAGCAATCTAAAGAAAAGTGTGGATAAACAGTAAGAAATAAAAACATTCCATTCAAGCTGAATAAACTGTGAATAAGAACTAACTGCTAGGCTCCCCCTATATTTTTAAATGTGATTTCTTAAATGGAGGTTTAATGTGCTAAGTACTATATTCTTGTACACGTAAAGAAACCCGAAATACCGTAGGTTTTATAACTCAGTAGATGACTGCGTGGGAGATTTCCTGTGTATTAAATTACCCAACATTGTGGAATTTTATTTGGAAATTTTAAATATAGAACTAAACATCCAGGCAGCATAGATGAAAAATTTGTCTTCCAGCATCAGGTCTTTACAGTCAGGAATCAGGCCTGTCTTCTGGTGAGGTTTTTGAAGTTTTCTTACCAGTGGAACACCATGTCCCTTCCTCCCCCACTTCTGGTAAGACAAAATTATTTCTAAAGCTGATTTTTCTTTAAAAAACAAACAAAAAAAAACCCAAAAAACTTTTATTTTTTTCTTCATTCACCTCACACCATAACATTAATCCTGGGAATTGATTCACAGCATCTTGCTGAAGGGAAATTAGCTGCAATACCTCTCTCAGCCTTATTTGAAAGACGACTCATCCTCTTTTGCAGGAGGTACCCAAAGCCCAGAGGAGCTACCTGTTTCCAGGGAGACACCGTGTGCCCACCTTGGCTGCCCTGCTGGGCTCACGTGAAGGGCCTGTGGCTGGCAAAGGCAGACAAGTCAGCACAGCCTTCCTTCTTCAGACATGCAACATCAGGACAGCTAGGACTACAGAAAGGCTTGGGGCTATGCAGGCACTTGGCCTAGCAGGGGTTAAAGATGTAGGTCTTGTTTTATAGCAGTGCAAGGGCACACACCAATAGTCAGGGATCAAGACTTATTTAAACTGCTTTTTAATCTGAGCAGATGAGATACAATGCAGGGTTGACTTGTGCTTATCAGACACTGAGTTGAAACTTCTGGGAGTAACACTACAAAACCTGTCCATTTTGTCAAGATTGTGCAAAGCAAAAGAAATAACCTTGCATAGCACAGAGGCTCTACATTGCCTTCACTTTCTCTCCTCTCTGCCTGAGCACTGCGACAGATCTAACTCTGTTCCTATAGATACAAAGGAATAGAAGATGCAAGCACTAGGAGGAAATCAGTGGCTACTCTTCAACAAGCTGATATGAGTATAGCAGAGGAGAGAAGAATGCAGGAGGAAGTCTTATGAATGGTATCAGAAGAGAAGTGACTGTTCTGCCAGTCAGATCACACATAATGGTTGCGACAAGAAAAATCAGAGATGCACAGAAAGTACCACAGCTAAGGGAGACATGAGCCTTAGAGTTTTCTATGACTCTAAATTTGCAGAAAAAGAAGGCCAATGGCAAGGCTCATGTGGTTTGTGAAGATCAGAGGTGGGTGGGGACTTATGTGCAAGGAGTTGGCTCCTCACAAGATAGCATGAAACCTCAGTGTGGGTACCTGTCCTGTGCTAGACATGGGACTTTCAGAGCAGGGAGCAGGAGAACCTCACTTTACTTCAGCATGAAGACATTCACCTCATGCTCCTTGTGCTCTAAGATAATGCTGAAGAAGGAATTGTGTGAAGTAGCTCAGATGCAATCAGGGTACACCAATGCTTGCTTCACGTGAATATTGCATGTGGACAAACTGTCTGGTCTAGAGACAGAAACAACAGATGCATTAAGTAAAACATCAAACAGAAAGTGTGTGGCACTCAGCCTGCAAGGCTGCCTCTGTTTGGTGCCACACAAAACAGCAGCTACAGCTCAGGATACGTTATACATCCTTGGTAGCTTGACAACCAGCACCAGGACAAAGAAAATTACTAGAGGAATCTCAAAAGAAAAAGTATGCAGACTGAAGCATCAGGTGGCACAGAATGAAAGATGTCCCTTTCAATTAGAACACAGGCTCCCTACCCTGCTCACAGCATTCCCAGGACGAGCAGTTCATAGCAGACACGCCAGAAGGATTAGTAGCCTACACAGAGCAGACACACCAGGAGCATGAGTAGCCTACGCAGAGCAGACAAAGCGCTGGAGCTTCCTTGCAGCAAAGCTGGTGAAAGGAGTTTGAAAGGCAAAGAAGCTATATCAGGAAATAGCTCAGAAAAATCCATTTACAGAACACCTACCTGTCAGAATACTCAGGAAAGAAAAAAAATTTTTAAAAAGGTGAGGGGAAGAAGAAAACAATTAATCGATAGGAGAATAGAGACAAGAGATCAGGGGAAGCTTATATAAAAAGTATGAGCTCAGAAAGTAGATAAGCAGGATAGTCACTGCTCAGAAGACAAACAAGGTTCATCCTTACATAAACTCAAGCAAGCTCACTATATAAGGGAACAGAATTATTTAATTGCTACAGAAAAAGAAGCGCTTCTTGGTGACTGCCACTGATTGTGACAAGCATTGGGAGCTCAGGAAAGCATCTCCCTCGCTGTGTCCTGAGACCTAGCAGGTGGGCAGGCTCAAAACACTCTCAGAGTGATGGTTGGTAGGACTCAATTGTCACAGGATGGATCTCAAAACACCACCACCTACACTGGGCAAAGTGGCAAGGTTCACTGCCACTGTCATGGTAGTGATGCTCTGTACAGACACTGATGCAAGAGGACAGAAGTTGCAAGCGATCATGACTACAAACTCAACTCTCAGCTAACTGGTCATGAAAATAGACCTAAATGCAAACTAAAAACAAAATGAAACTAAGTATCACTGAAACAGTGGAAATTACTAAAGAGTTAAAGGCAATGCGTTTACATCTCCGTACTTGAAATACTAATTTAGCTCAGATGTTTAGTTGTTAACTGGCAGAGTTTCTTTAAAGTTTTTCAGACAACCTTGAAACATGCAATGTAATGGAGTGATAACTATAGCCATTCTTACCTTCTATCAGCTTCAGCAGATGTTTAGGTGATTGTAACTGTGATGGGAGCCTTGCTCTTGAAACAGCAAGAGCTGACAGGTGCTTGAACTATGGAGAGCAAAACAAAGACATACCAAAGCTGGGAAAGGATTTTTGTCGAGGAGTTTGCGCTTATGAAAATTTGAAACAGCATCTTGTAGGGGAAGAAGCCATCAGGGTAAGATATAATCTGTATTCTAACAAAAATAGAAAAGGCAATTGGTTATTGTCAATAGCAGTGAGACAACATCTATGGAGACACACTGCTGGCAGCCTCACAGGGCCTCCAGTGTATGCTGTTGAAATAAAACAGTTTATATGTCTGTTCCAAAAAAACTACACAAACCTGATTTCCTACCCACATCAGGCTATTAGTGCAGACACATGAAACAAAAATAGAAATAGCAAGTCCTCAGTCTATTGCAAAATTCAGAAAATGCAAGGAGATAGAAGACATTAGCCAGCCAGCTGAATTCAGGTTTCTAGGTGGAGCAGAAGGCAAAGACTTTATAAGACCCATCTTAATGATTATGGGAAAGACAGCAAGTAGAATGCTTCATATCCCTTTAAAGAACAGCAAAAACACTGGGACTAAAGAGAACTACTGCCTGGTTAACCACTGTGATGTAGAAGGGGAAAGTGAAGGCCTAAGGGCCAAAAGCAGCAGTGGAAACAAAAGAACAGCTCAAACCTAGATGCAAGCCCAAATATATTCCCTGCAAAGCACACAGATCATCTCTCTTGTATAAAAAAGTTCTTAAGACACTTGGGAACTCAGTAAGAGCTTTGAACCAACACAAACCTGATGGTTGCAAACCACTCAGCTGACTTAAGTCAGGTAAGTGATTTTAGTTTTTAGTTTTCTGTGTTTAGGCCTGATTCTCACTCATTCCAGCCATGTTGCTGATACCAGTTAACTGGCAGCAATAAATTTACAGGTGAAATTGCAAAGAAGGTACCTGCCACTGGGAAAAAAAAATGCACCATGTGTGCAGTTCTTCAATGGGGAATTGTATCAAAAAACATGTTAGTAGCCAGATATGTTTTACTAACGTGCACAAATATGGATCCATTGTGACCACCAGCACCTCTCTGTCCAGAAAGAGTTCCACCCTTGAGAGGTACCTTTGTTTTCCAAATATGTATCCAAGGCCACTAAAACAAGAGTTATTTACAATAACAGCATCATCAGAGTAAGACTTTTACTAGCAAAGAGTAGTCTCCTAGACTAGAGGAGTAACACTCCTCCTTGGGCATCCTAACAGCCCCCAAACATCAATAAGGATGGCAAGATGCAATAATTTATGAAGAGTAAGTAATGTGCTCTCAGGTTTAATCACTTGGTTTAAATCACTCTCCATGGAAGTGAAACCTGTATGTGTTTTATGGAGAGATTTTGGCCCATATGGGAGTGTTATCTTGCTGCTTGGCCATGGGAAGTGCTGGCTTAGAAGGGGATACTCAGGGTGCTTTGTATTTCGAGAACTGTGGCTGCATGGCTACAGAGAAAATGCATGTCTTGGGGCAACCTTGATTCTTTTCTATTTCATATATGATGCCAGAGCAGTTGATAGTGTCTTGCAGGTGATCAAAAATAACTCAAATCCACATTTGCTATGCTGCAAGTACTATGGTACAGGTGTTGAAAATCAGTGGCAAAGACTCAAGATCAAAGTTTATCTTTTAATTGCAATTTACGTCCTCATCCCTTCCATAAAGATCAAGGCATTCAGCAATTCATATTAAACTTCCCAAAAACATTAATTTTGAATAACTAGCAAGAAATATATAATTTTCTGGTCTCTCTGACAGAAAAACAGCAAGCTCTCTAACACATCTAAAATGACTATAATAACTCTATACCAAGTATAGAGTCATTCTATTTACAGTTAGTTACAGAACACACCACTTAGTTTAGAGCAGTCTTAATTTCTTCCAGCACATAACAAAGCCTCCAAGCTGTAGTCACTGGACATTAGTTTCCAGCCTGTGAGCTGGATCACTGGAGCCCAGCATGGGCTGAGCTGGGGTGCAGTGGAAATGCAGAGGTGGGGACCTGAGGAGGTGAGATGGCTCTTGTAGGTGTGACTTCTTCTGTGTGCTACATCTGCAGCAGGGAGCACTCCCATCACAAGCTTGCAGCATCTGTGAGTGAGAAAAATCCTCACACAGTAAAGCCTTGGTGCCTTCCAGTGAAGTCTAGATCATACAATCACAGGGTGGGGATGTGAACCTTCCACCACTCCAAAATCTCGTGTGCTAGGTACAAGTGAGTGTCCAGACAGGAGCTGGGTGGGAACCACAGGCAGGACCAGTGCTCAGATGAACTGTGCTAGAGAGGTAGCACCTCCCTCCAAATTCCATGTAACTTGTCCCTTGTCCCTGTCACTTTTCAAGTCACTGAGAGCATCTCAGTCTTTGCTAAAGATGACACTAAGTGATGGATCATTGTTTACGGCAAGTTCCTCTTATTTTTATTTTAAAAGTGCAAGAAGACAATTACTGGCCTGAACTCTTGCATTATAATAATCAAATCATATTTCATATACACAGGCCTGCATGTTTGGTGACTGAGTGCATACCATGAAGTAAGAGGCATAATATCAAGGATCTTGATGGAAATTATAGATTCCTCTTGGGAAGAAATAGTATGCAGTGTTCCTAGTAAGACTGTCTGCAAAAGTGCTCAGAAATGGTTCACATGGGGTAATTCCAGGTTCTTGCAGTGCTGGGCAGACAACACCCCTCCCTTTACCTTCTCCTCTTTCCAGATACACATTGTCAGACTGGGCAATGCACAGTCAGCAGGATAACTTTGCTTCTCACTGGCCAGTGGATTAACAGCCTGCTCTTGAACTTGGAAAAATAAAGCCAACCCTGATAGCTGCAGACTTTCATCTCCTTCATGTAATGAAGGCCAGGAAAGTTCCCAGGAATGGGTGGTGCTCTGGCCACTTCCTCCCAGTGGTTTGGCTCCTGGGAGAGGCCAGGAGATCCTCCCATGCTGCAGAAGCTGGTGGGAGTGAAGGGTGCTCACCATCCTGCAGAATCTGTCTGCAAGGGATATCCTTACATTCTCAGTGTGCACCCATTTAAGGACAACTACATGAATGTCCTTTTCTGTCCTCTCCTAGTTTTGTTTGAGCCGTCTCCTCTACCTTCAAGTACCTTCAAGTGTTTTCTTAATGTCTCACACTCTATTTTTAACAATAGGAGCTGAACATTGAAACGGCAGAGCTAAGTGAAATGTATGTAGAGACAAGGGGAAGGAAAAGCAATTCTTCACCCATCCCCCCCCATCTGTGATCTGTACATCTCTGTTAATATGTAAAACACAGAGCAGCCTGTACAGCCTACATTACATGTAGAAGTTAAAGTAGGGATGTTTTTTTCCATGTGTTGCCTATGGCACTGAAAACACTGCTATTACTACAACACCCAAGCAGTAATGCAGATTGCTGATCTTCAGTGATTCTAACAAATGAAAGAGAAACAGCAGAATTTACTGAAAAAAAAAAAAACAACCCACCCTTTCAGGGATCTTGCTGCCTTTCCCTGAACTCATTTGGGCATGTATTTGGGCAAGGGTATATCCTTTATTTGATTCATGAGAGCCTAGACAGCTGTTTAGAAAGAATGAAAATAGCTAACAAAGTGAAACAAATGATCATAATACTCTGAAGAAAAATAAAAGTAAGAAGGAAAGTGCTAGTCTGGGAAAGCATCCATTCAAGGCTTTCCATGACAGGTAGGGGTAGCAGATAGAGATTATTTTTACAGAAAAAAAAAATGGAAATAGGAGCTATATGTTGAGACCAGTGCTTTACTGGTTGGTTGCTGGTTTATATTTTTTTACAAAAAAAATCTGAATTCTTCATCCTTGCAAAGAAACAATTTGTTTTTACAAGATATAAAGTTGGGAAATTATTAAGATGATAACTACTATAATGCTTCTATATTGTAGAAGCTTCTACAATGCTACTATAATATCTTCTGCTCTGATGAGGTATCATTCTCTGTAATTACAGGCCACAAAAATGAGGCATGTTTCATAAACAATTTCAGAAGTTTTATTCTGAACTTATAAATTGCCTTTCGTTTGCAAATACAACAACAGTTCAAGTTCACACAAACCAGCTGCAAGCTCCTCACATCTTTCATCTATGGCCTCTTCCTTGTTCTTCAGGCCAGCGAGTCCTTCTGCTGCAGCATCTCTTGCAGGACAAGTGACAGGGCTTCACATCTCCCTCAGCAAGCACTGCCCACCAGCACTGGAGCGTGGGGAGCTTTTAGCCCAGTCCTTCAGTGAGTTTGGCTTGTTCAGAGCAAACTTCTAAATGCCTGTAGGACCTCCACAAACTGCTTTTGTGTGGATGTTTATGCCAAGTGTGCCTAATTTTGGACACTGCAGTTTGTTAAAACTAGAATTTGGGATACTCACATTCACATGAAACCGATTAAATGTCTTTCCTGAGCTCTGTTGGAGGTACGTATCCTAGGCACTTATTCACAGCAACACTGCATCTTTCATTCACAGACAGCATCTCCAAGCTGCCTGACTTTTGTCAGGCCATGGATATTTAACCAGAGAAGTGCAGAACACTGATTTCAAGACAAGCTTATATTTAAAGCCTAATTACCAGGTGTGCCTCATATTTGCAACATATCTGCAATAAAACTCCGAAAATTGGCCAGCGCTCATGTTTTTAACAGAACACCACCCAGTATTAAGCCAAAAGCCTTCATAAATCTAACTATATTACAGTATTTTTATCAACTAACTATATAAATTCCTCAAGCGTGAAATCAGGCTTGCTTTACAATAACTCATTTTCACTAAACCATATTGATGGCAATAATTATATTTGTATATGTCAGTTCCTTTGAAGCCCCATGTCATTTTTCTGTCATTTTGCCTGCAACTGATGTAAGCTAACAAGTCTATAATTAGTGGCTCGTCACACCCTCTGAATTCTGGCACAGACTCAATATTTTCCCAGACTTCTGGAATTTTCTGATTCCAAGGTGTTTTCTGAACATCTTTAATTGCTGATGTGTTGGAAGTCATGTATGATTCTGTCATAATACAAGCACATCCTGCTCTAATCTGAAGAATACTTTTATGAAATATTTCTGCCTGTTCTGCATCACTGATATTGACGTTTTCTGCTTTTTCTAGACCATTATAATTTTTCCTAGTAATTGAATGATTTAATATTATCCTTGACAGTCATTTGCAGATTTTTATTTATCTATTTTCAGCACATGATGACTTCTTACTTTTATGGAATGTTCTTTTTTTCACTGTAGAAGTTGTCTTTTCAACAACTGATTTCCTTCTGCCACTGAATCATAACTGATTTTTAGTCCTTCATTGAAAAAAAGAGAAAATGTGACTTTTCTATCTGAATAAATGTCTCAAAAATAAATTTCCATATTTATTTTTATTTTTCTATTTCTATTTCATTCCCCATATACTTTTTTATAAATTTTTCCTGTGTCAGGAATTGAATTTTCAGGATAACCAGTACACACTACTGGTGGCCTGTGTGCAGCTCTTGCTCATATTAAGCATAGTCAGATCATGGGCAGTGACCCTGAGGCAACCAAAGCTTTCCATGGTAGCCATTATTTATTTTTTTTCTGAACAGAGACTGTAATGCAAATCCTGAGCCAACAGCTAAATTAAAGTCATAGAAAACTATGAATTCCAGGAGTTCCTACCTTTTCAGTATCTGGGGTTTTTACAACAAACCTGCATGCTTTTCTAAAATAATTCTTTGGGGAGAAGTAGGAATGCTGAGAAATTTTTGTCTGTTATTCCTTTTTCAAAAACACCTGAAAATACTGATTCCCTGCCCCTGATTTTGCCTTTAGCAGAATGGCCAGCACCAGGGCTGGAGCTGACTGGCTCAGTATGTGCCGAGGACTGTAGGACATTGCGAAGTGTTTTGCAGATGATTGTTTTCTCAGTGGCCCTGTCGCCGAGAGAACAGGCAAGGGTCAAATCTGTCTGTGGATTAATCCAAGTCTGTGGCCCCCTCATGGATTTCTTCCTGGCTTTGCAGGGATCCTGTATAAGCAGCCACATGTTTTCCTCCCAGTCCTTCTCAAATTTGACCTCTTTTTCTCCCAGCCCATCCAGACTCATCTTTTCTCATTCCTGGCTTCTCATTCCCAGTCCCAGGCTCTTACATTCTCTCACCCAGCCCAAATCTCCCCTCATTATCCCATTCTGCCCTTGCTCTATCCATGTCCAAAATTGCTCACGTGTCCAAAATCGCTCAAGTGTCCAAAATCTAGTTCTGATTTTTTCTATATTTAAAAAAAAACTTATCTCTCCTTATTGCCACCTGCCAGAAAAAGAGGGACATTAGGAGGCCAGGAAAAACAGAACCCAAGACTATGACAGCCCAGAGCTGCAATTACACAGTCCAGAAGGAATAGAGTCCAGCTCAGACAGACTTTTCTAGGTATTTAACACACAGCTGCAGCAGAGATTTACAAAGCGCGCTAGCTGAATTTTTTCTGCCCTAAAAGGTCTACAACTTGGCCATATTTGGGTTCATTTTTCTGGAGATGCAAAGCACACAAAACTCATTTACAGTTAGTTTCATGTCCCTCCTATAAGCATAGGGATCAACTGGAGTTTCCAAATGAAAGACAGAAATTAGCATCATAAAATAACACATATTTTCTAGCCACATTCTTGGAAGGGACTGAACTGTTTTATTTATGCACTTAAATTTCAGCTAAATGTGCAGATGCCCAGCAGGGAAACTTTTATTCCCTATTGTTACCATTTGGAAAAGTTTTAAGCATAGGGAACAGGAGCTCATCATGGAAAGCATTGGACAAACAATAGATGGTGCCACTATTAATACAAATATTTTTATTTTTAGATTTCCTATAAAATCTTCATTAAGCAGGCAAAGAAGTTGATTTACTATTCTTCACTGCAATTACATGAACATTTGACTCAAACCTCTGGGAAATCAATGAGAGCCATAGCAATAGCACCAAGAAAGTGCAAACCAACTGCTGAGATGGATACAAGTTGAGGGGATTTTGGAAGCAGCTTTATAATAACAAATAGCATGTTATGAAATTGGACCTACTGGTTAAAAAATACTGGGGAGGGCAGGGGGAGAGAAGTGGCGGGGAAAGAGCAAAAATGTACCAGAAAGCTAAGGGAAATAAAGCCTCAATATCTATTAGTTGAGTTTATGTGTCCCTCCTCGCTATAGTAACCAAGAATCAATATTTACTGCATATAAGAAAACAAATAACAATGAGAATACTGTAAAGTTACGAACAAAAAAATAAACAGGGAATAGGAGATAAGAGAAACTTGAAGAAATTATCAACTCGGGACAGTGCATTGTACCCCAAGATTTATATTAATTACACAGGTGGACAGTAGTGAGAAGGGATGGAAAGTCCCCCTTCTGTGGTCCAGTGATTACTAAATAATGACAGCATGAAGACAGCAGATGTGCATTGATACAGTTCCCATGTGTGCTCAAGTGCATCAGGGCTGGGATCCTTCAGCCAACTGAGAACTGCACCAGGCATGGCCAAGTGCAGCCTTCACCTCATGTTGTGCAGACTTAGGTTACTCTTGTACTCATTTTGGTTACTATATTTATCTATCTTAGAAATTCAGCTACCTTTTGACATTTGCCTCACACCATAATACATGAGCTCTTGATAGCAACACAGTGAGGTTGGAAAGTCTCATTTAATAGACAGGAATCTGGAAGAGCAAGACCAAGATATTGCAGTAGGAGGCCTTAAGCAGGAATTAAACAATCATTTCTGTATTTTGTTCCCTCTGACCTGAAATTACTTGCCCAAAGACGCAGAATAAGTGGCAGAATCCAAGTGTAGAATGTCCTACCCTAAGGCTGTAGCGACCATTTTCCCTTAAAGCGGTTAGTGGCATCCTGACACTGCATTTCCACACTGAATGACAGCGTCCGAGACTGTTCAGCTTCAGGAATATTAGAGAAGAAACCTCTCATGAGGGTGTTGATTCGTCAAAACCAAAATCTTTTCCACGGAAAAGAAAAGAAAGGAGTATGGCAAGAAAATTTGCAGTTCAGACCCACCCAAGGATCAAAGTCATTTGGCCTAGGATGGCTGCTGCTGTAGCCGGGTGATTGCAGGCACCTCAGCTGTTTTTGGCACTTCAGCTCTTCTAGTCAAGGTCAGGTCAGTGCATCTGCATTGCACTTATGACTCTGAATGCAGCATAGGCATATGCTCTGAAAGTGGGTCATAGCTTTCAAGATGATGAAAGCTAAATCATACAGCAATTATGCTCAGGATCTAATCTGTTGCACTAAGACTCTCAGTGCACTTTGACTTTTAAAATAAGAACCTTTAAGTAGACTCTGCATTACTAGTTCAAAGAGATTTGTGCTTTACCTAGTCCCAGTGCTATTATTTTTAGATAACACTTTAGGAAACCATTCAGTCTGCAGCCATCAGCAAAGGTCAAGTGTCTAGTTTAAAAAAAAAAAATAACAATACTAACTGGGGACAAATGTGTGGTGATGCTTGGTCTTGCTGAACATGCCTCTACAGATCAGAACCCTACAGAGCTGCTGCTTACCTGGACTGCAAGACAAGCCCAAGTGTCAGGCACTGCTCATTCACTACCTGGCCACCCCAGTGACATAAAGATGTGAGAGTTCACAACATTCCTCCCTGCAGTGACAACTCTGTTCTCACTGCATTTCCACCTTCAGAACTCCCAAGGCAGGTCACATCCCACCTGTGCCAGCACTGTGGACGTCTGTGAGCTGAACACCTCCTGCAGAAAAGAGGCCAGAGAGGTGAGCTTTTAACACAACAGAACTGCAGGGCACAGTTTATAACATACAAGAAGGAGACATTTAGAGACACCAGTTTAGCTCTGAGTCATTACTGCCAAAACACATGGAAACAATGTTTAACACTTCTATTTCCATAATACATAATTCCACTGTCTGGGGCCTTTTAACAGTAATGTAGGTTATGAATAAGATAGATTCAGAACAATAGAAATGCGAGCCTGGGTACTGATAATCTTTTGTTACTTTATAACTAACACAGGAACAGCATTTAATTCCTCAATGAAAATGACTCAGAGCCTGTTTGTTTCCAACAAGGCAGCTTAAAAAATGTGACAGGAATAGGTATTCCAACATCTAGTACCTTGCAAAAGCTGGGTTATGTTCATGCTTCGATATAGCTGAATGTATTAGAATTTTAAAACCATGGCAGAAATTCATCAATTTAAAAGCAGTCATCTTCTATCATCTTTTGAATGCTTGGAGATATATATATATAGATATAGATATATAGATATATAGATATATAGATATGTATGTATTTAATTAGTGCTGTTATTGTAAAATTATGAGATGTGACTGATTTGTCTCTTCTTTACACATTGTTACTATAAGAATTTCCTTAAAATAAAAGGTGTCAGATGTTGTGAGAAAGTACACATTTTTTTTTTTTTGCCTCCAGTGGAGCTGTGGGTTAGCACAAGCAAGAAATACACAGAAGAAATAATGTTCATGCTGCTGTTGGCCAGAACCAACAATATTGCTTCCAGCTTTGAGACCAAGAACATCATTTCCATATTCCTCTCTATGGAAAAGACAACTTTGGTTCAATAGCCCCCACTAATAAAGAATTTAATTACTTTACTTTTTTGCACAGCAGTCAGTAGTATGGGAAAAAGCCATAAAAGGATTGTTTTCATTATAGAAAATTTTTCAAGGTCCAAGACAGCCATGAACTTGCTTTCTGTGATGATCTCCATAGTGCATTAAAATATTAGCTCAAAATATAAGCTAAAGGAAGCCAGAGGAAATGGTCTCTGTAGTTCATGGATCATTGAAATCTTAAGTGTAGCAAATATTCATGGTACATAAAATACCTCTGCACCAGGATCAGATGCAAGCTTTAAGGAAGGAAATTATAAATTTAAACAGAACTAAAGGGCTTAGATAAGTAGTAGAATTTTTGGTGAGATTCCACTACAATACAATGCATCTATGGAGAATTTGCCACACACCACATGAATCAAGTGTTGCCAGAAAAGATCAGAGCAGCTTCAAGTCCTTCTGCCTTCCTAAATCTTGCAGTTTCATACAGCTCTCTAAATCTTTATCTTTCTTACAGCAATATCTGTGCCAGCCTTGCAAATCTCCAACATGTGGCAACAGATTGTTGTTTTATTATCTTTGGAGTGCTGTAAGGCAGATCAGCTGTAAGGAAAACAGGACACTGCCCTCTGCACAGCTGAGTGTGATCCATGGTGCACATCTTATCCCCTGGGGATTAGGGTGCTCAGGACAGCTCTCAAGGCAGGAGCTACAGGACTGACAATCAAATAAGGTGTTCTTGGGAGGAGGGGTCTGTCCACCTTCAGCTTTACAGCAACCATCCTAGGGTTCTATCAGTATTGGGGGTGACTGGAGTTTAATGGTGTTTTCCAAAATCATTACCCCAGGTGTTCCTCATCTACAGCTTCTCAAGGCTCATTTGGTAGCTCATGAGGAGGAAGAGAATCAAATCAACCCTTAGGTAGATATAGCATGATATGATCTGCTCCTGTATTTAATACAAGTCACAGGAAACATCATTGAGGAACAAGGCAATTCTGGTAACTTTCCAGCCTTAAAAGCCTCTAATGTTTGCTTTTAGCTGCAGCACTGAAAAGAGCCATTACAGTGACAGAGTGACTTGAAGAGCAGTTCCTTACAGTGTCAGTGACAGCTTACTAGGTCCTGTTTATTCTGCTTTCCCCCCAGAGTTATCTATGCAGCCATGCAGCGAGCCACTCAGGAAAATGGATTGGATTTTATAGTTTGGGGTTTTTTTACTTTTTGCTTTTGAGGTGAGGAAGTCAGACTGGGTGTTTGGATTGGACAAGAAGATAGGAAAATTTTTTTAGGGAAGAACAAAGAGCTGGCAGGCTGGGTGAGAGGGCAGCTGCTGGGTTAACACTTCTACACATGTCAATGCCACATGCAAGATCAGCATTGCTGGCTGAAATATCTAGTAGCTTCTCTAACAGATTCACTTTATTTTCAGGGTTTGGAATTTATTTTTTTTTTTAATTTGGATTTTTATAGCACATTAAAACCTCCAAATGAGTGGTGAAACTGCCTTATCTTAGCATTATATATACAGGACACAAAGAAGGAGAGGAACAGTCTGTTTTGATTAACAACTAATTTGATATTTCTTGGACCAAAGGCATTGATCTGTAGCAAATGTTGCTGCATTTATAATTCATAAGCACAGGGAGTGCCAAGTCCCACTACGAGGACAGAGGTAAGATTAATTATGTGCCTTTGCTGTAAGTTTCCATATGGCACCATATTTTGTTTAGGTTGTTTTCTGGTAAGTTTATTCTTTGCTCTGAATTTTCTTGGTTTGCAGTGTACACTTGTGCTGTAAAGAAATTACTTGTATATTTCATCTTAACCCTTTATAACATATTTTGATTCCTGACTGTCACCTCAAGTGTATCTAATCCTTAGTTTTCTCTTTGGCATCAATTTTCCAAGCAATTTCAAGTTTTTATTTTCAAATAGAAATGACCCTCCTTAGAACAGCTTCAGCAGGATGAGTTTTGCCTGAAGACTGCCTCTGGCTGAGCACTGCCTTGCAAACACTTGCTAGCACACAAGAGGAAGCATCACCTCCCTTGCAGCAAGGATGCCTAAGACCATGAAAGGCTTTCTGAAATTTGTTCACCCTTCAGTGTTTTGTTTTTCTTAAAAAATGCAGTAAGTAACAAAAGAGAACTGGTTGCTTTGTTTTATTGAAACATTTCTGAACTCTAGTAGGTTTACAAGTACACATGAGAGCTACTGCCAGCCAGCAGCTCTAGCTTTCCCCCAGGGCCTTGTGCCTGTGGCAGGAGCAGCCCTGCAGGAGCTGCCACAGCACACAGTGGGCTGGAGGGTGTGAGCAGTGATGCCTGGTGTCATGGCTACACTTCAGCCTCAGGGATCTTGTTCCAGAAGATTTGTTGCCAGACTCCAGCATGTTCCCAGCTCCAAACACCAAGATCACTTCCAGCAACAAGATGTCCCTTATAGGCAATGATCAGCTGGGAAATCAAAGGTGGTTCCTTGGCACTGGTGAAAAGAGGATACTTCTATCACTCTATGTTTAGCATACATATATACATAGGTTATAATATGTTCACATGTAATTTATATATTCCATTGCAATAAAGACTCAGAACTGAGAAACTTCAGCTGTAACTGAATCAAAATAATTGGACTTGATGGTCTTGGAGGTCTTTTTCAATCAAAACAATTCTGTGGTTTAAAAAAAACCCTCAACTTTTCTCAAGCTGCATTTTTAACTTGATTTATTATCTTTTATTTACTAAGTCTTTTTTGAGCAATAAATGGAAACAGAACTGAGAAACAATATCTATATATTGGTTTAAAGTCATTGTTCAGTGAAGAACGTTGTGGACAGATAATTTTGCCTTTTCTTTGCCCTTTGCCCTGCCTCTTTAAGCCACCCACAAGTTAATTCAACAAGCTGAGATGTACTGATCTGCTTATTAAATCATTATAAGCCCATGTCGAAACAATTTCAGCTGAAGCTGAATCAAGGGTTCACACCTAAATTTGTGCTATAGGAACATATCATTGTCTGCTTAACAAACACATACAAAGTTAGAATGTGCCACAATATTATTATGCCTCTATGAAATGGACTACACAAGTGTAGAAACTGAAAGGCCTCACCTCACTTCCACTGACTGAACTCCACTGATCTCCGTGAACTGACATTACCACAGATATGAGCTAAACTGGAGCTAAAATCATTGTAGGCAGAAGAATTTGTTGGTTACAACAGGTCATGTCCCAGCTCAACCACTGAAAGCTGCCTTTCTGACAGCCTGCATTGCTCATCATTACTTCTTCACCCTCTAAAACTCCACCACTGAAATGGGCAAGTTGAGAGGCCACTGAGAACATACCCCAGTCTATGAGATGCAGTGAAAAATTATGTAAAGAAATGCCAGATCAAAAAATATAAAGTCCAACTCCTTCCTTTAAATTCTGGTGCTTTACTTAGAGACTGGCTTCTTTTATAATAAAATATTCCTGAAGCTCACTCCTCAAGAGCTCTCTTTTTCCCCTACTGTTAGCTGCATATGGGCTCTAGCTCAAAGATTTGGGTCTTTATTTACGTTCATCAATGGCAAAACAACACAGGTATAATCTTAGCAAATTAAGAGCTGCTGGTTGAAACCCTCTAAATTTTGCAAGCTACTGCACGAACATATTCTTGTCTTCTTAGCAAGTCCACAGAAAGTGGAAACTGATAGAGGCTAGATACTGCATACAAAGGTTGGGCTATCTCATACTGCATCATTATGTATCCAAGTCACATATCCAGAGGCGTTACTGATGTCTAAAACCGGCCTTTGTTACCCAAGCCCAGAACAGCAATGCTGGAGACAACTGGTGAATTCCAACTCATCCTGGGGGGATCCCAGCCTACAAAATGTCTGCAATGTCAGAATTTCCTTGGCTGCATCTCTACATGAGCAGCAGCAGCAATGTATTTTGGCTGTGCTGAACAGGTGCTGGAGAACACCCACCATCCTGGAATAGGGGCGTCTTCTGAGCCCTGTGAGCAGCAGGGTTGGGAAGTTCTCCTTTCACTGTTGCTGTCATGAGCTTGCAGGGCAGTCTTCCATGTTAAATGTAATGAGATACTGATTTCTTTAAAACCTGGCAGAGTACTTCAGGTCCTTCACTGAGCTGGACCCTGAGTGACCATTCCTCTCACTGTACTTGCTCTCCACTTTCTCAGCTTGGTGCATATGCTAGACAGATAAACTGGCTGTAAGATTGTTCTCTAACACAACGCAGACAAAACTGGCTTCAGCAGCTTAAAAAATATCATAAATAGGCCTTTGCTATTAAAGCCTGACACATTTCATTTGAAAGAGGATTGATTGGGAGTGAATATACAAGCAAACAAACCATCTGTCGAGAGATCGCAGGGACACAGAAGCAGACAGAAGTCTCTGTTTACAGCAAAAGCAAGGCAGAAGCTTTTGATGTCTCTTTGTTGGAAAACTAGGGCCACATACACCTCTTCCCCTGGGAGTGTGCAACAGACTGGGGACAAATCAATGCCATCTAACCTGACATCTTTATGGAGAGATGTCTGTATCTGAAATGGCATCTCTATAAGCAAAGGAGAAAATTAGACATTTCTGAGACACAGATGATATTGTTTTATATGCTACCATCTGCTTCGTCCCAATTCTCTCTCTGTCTCTCACCATCCCTTTAGCTCTGCCTAGCAGGGTAGCCAGAGCTTCACATTTTCCCTGCTTGCATACAGGTCACAATGTTGACCAGGGAAAGACCATGAAATACATCCTGAAACAGCTTCCTTATACCTGCTGCCCATCAGAAAGGTCCAAGTATTTATTGATAGTTTCCACCTATCCACTCCACCGTTCTTTTAGTCCTACATCCCTTCACCCTCCACAGTTTTTTATCTTGCTGGATTCTGCCTCTTCAGCACCTACTGATGTCTAGTGAGAACCAGCTGTGTTTTCAACAGTTGTTCATAACCTGGGTTTCATCTTTCAATGGTGTTTGTTATCATCCCCTTTCTAGATTATTCCCCCCATCCCCCCTTTATATTTCCTATATTGTTAAGTGTATTGATGAAATTGCAAGTAAATGTCTTGATTTGTTAGGTTCAACACTATTATTCAGAGTCACTTGTAAATGAGAGATGAGAGGAGAGATGAGATGGGTCTGAAGACCCAGACACTGCCAGGCGGTTCCTAAAATGGCTTGGAAAAATGCATGTGTGCACATATATTAAGGGCTTGGTTTATTGCTGTCCCTATTTTGGTTCACTCTTCCACCTGCTAATTAATTTTAAGAGCCCATTAGGAAACTCACAAAGCCCAAAAAGAGCCTGATTTTCCTGTCACCTGATACACTTGTCTCAATATCTGCTCTGCTCTATAAACCCTCCCCACCCCCCAGCCTCAGTGGGGGCACCCACACACCCAGCAACTCTGCAATATATTTACCCCAAGAACCTACATCCTGTAAATCCTGCACCACCAAGCTCATACCCACAGCTCTTGGGGCTCTGCACTCTCTGCCCCACAGGTGGTGAAGGGAGAAGAGGGCAACCACAGTGTCATAGCCAGCTGTTCCTCCTTGCAAGCTGAGGAAAGCATCTAAGGGGTGTTTTCAGCTCCTCTCCTTCTTCCCAAATGAGGTGATGCAGGGGAAGAGTAGTGAGATCCAAGAACGACAGGACAGGGAGGAAGATTTTTTTGGGTTTCCATTGGGCTTCTGTTCTTCCTCCTCAAGGCAAAGCCTGGGGAACAGCACTTCCTCCCCAACCAGAGCCAGGCAAGGAAGAGAGCAGGGTGGTGGAAAGCTGTGGAAAGGGGCTTTCCTGAGAAGGAGAAAAATATGTTTGATACTAAGTGATCCTCAGAGCTATTTGAACATTTTTTGTTCTCCTCCTGTGTGGTTTTGGATGAGACAGGAAAGGTGCCTTTTATAGAAATAACTGTGAAATTATAGGAAAAGCTGAGGGCTTCACTGAGGCAAAGGTGTGTGGCTTGTATGTACTCAGAGAGTACAGCTTTCTTGTGACAAGGGGCAGGGGATGTGGTCCTCCCCAGAAACTTTTCAGAGCCAGCCTTCCATCCCACAGGGGCAGGGCACTCACTTAGTGGGGTGATGCCAGGGTCTTGAGCACCCCATCAGCCCTTTGCCACAGCAAACACCTCCATGCGTCATCCTGAGCTGGTGCAGCTCAGAGCTGACATTTTGAGCATCACAGAAGCCATGGCTGCCCTTAGGCTAGTCACTGAAATAAAGGCTCCCTGCTCCCTCTGCCCTTATCCTCCATCAGCTGTACACTCCCTCCTGAGCTGCTTCTCCTGTGCTGCATGCACCCAGAGGCTCATAGCTCCCTGATGCTGGCAGATTTTGATCTGGCTCTTCCAGTTTTGTTACATTCCCATCAGAAGCACAATAATCGCAGTAGGCACTGTAGCGCGATCTGTCACATGGGTCAGCAAAATGTGCATCCTCACACCTTGCTGGGCAGAGGCTGCATCTGTCTGTCACAGGGTAGAGAAAGCCACTCTGGGTCTCACCACTGCTATGCAATTCCTTTGCATACAGCTTTCATCTTCTCTGGGCCATATCCTGGTGGCTACATTTAAGCAAAACTCTGTCTGAAGCTGATGGGGGTTTTCCCTGTAGAAAGTGGGATTTTTCCATAACTTTCCACACATTTCAAAGCAAACATTTATCAAGCCCAGGCTGAACCAGACTGGTCAGTTTAGGGAAGCTCTGACTCTTTGTGTCCTTCTAAAGAACATTCCTGCATACCTTCTTATCCTAGAAAAAAAGGTTCTTCCTTCACCCCTGGGGGCATGGGAGCAATCTTATGAAACTAACAGAGAAAAATAAAAAAAGGTTGTCTTTCTCTCTCTCCTCTCTCTCTCTCTTTTTTTTTTTTTTTTTTCCCAAAATAAAGAAGGATGTACTTGTTAGCAATCATGGGGTTTCCTGGACAAGAACACAAGCACCCCAAGCATGTCATCATTGCCCCATAGTTGCAGAACCTGATCAGATTAGGGCTGTACTGGCTGCTGGGATAGAAGGCAGGATTTGGAGGTACTGGAAGGTTCCAGGCAATTTTCTTGGAGAAAAACCCAGTGTGACTGCAACACTACTCATTTGTCAGAAAAGATCAGCTCGGCAGGTGTCATCCCACAGGAATCACAGTGCAGGTCCTTCACCAAAAGGATGAAGGTAAAAATTGCCTACTTAATCAGAGTGAAATATGCATTGACAATGGCTGGAGATGCATTACCATGATTTCTCCATCCCAGGGAAGGACATGACATCCCAAAAATAGCTCCAGTATGTGCAGGCTGCATCTGTAAAAAGAGGTGGTGGTTCTCCATGATGCAGCCTGACAGGAATGGCTGCTGGATTTCAAGGGTGAAGTCTGAGAGTTGGTGGTGAACAGAGAGAGCAAATAACTCTGTGGCAATCTGTTACCACAGTAAATATAATTCCACCTCACCCTACCCAGCACACCTAGCTCCTTCCAGCTCAGGGTGAGAGAGGAGGCCAGGATTGCCATTTAAGGGAGGGGGTTTTGTGTTCCTGCTGGTGAATCTACCAGAACACTTATCATATTTTGCTACGACTCACACAGAGCCCATCTGCATATTCTGCAGAGGAGTTTGTTTCAACATATCAGAAGTGTTCCACAGCCTCCAGAAACCCAGCAGTGCCTCAAAGACCCTCCTCCAGAGGAGCTACAAGTCTCCAAAGTCCCTACATGACACGCTGGCATGGCTTCTTCCCCGCCTCCCTCACAGCTCCTGATTAACTTGCTCACAAGCAGATTCATGTTTTCCTGCTATTTTTACACACAACAGTCATCCTGGTTGTGTGCTGGGGTGCATGATGCACAATAACATGACCTGACATTCTTCCTCACATATGTGCATATTTGACTAGACCTTGGGTCAATGCAGGCAAAATCACACAGGCTGGTCTTTTGAGTGTCAGGCATGCATTCATCTATAGGAACCTTCTATTAGGATAAGCTCACGTGTGTATTCACAAGCCATTATGTGATGCTCTGTTATGTCTGGATGAACAAGACATTCAAATTAACATAAAGGAATTTATCCATATGGCACTGCAAACCCTAGTCACAGGAAGGAAACAATGCATAGAAAGATCACATCCAAATTTTTCAGTGATGACCCCTGATGCTGGGTGCATCCAAGTTTTTCCTTTCACATTTGACACGTCTCTGTTTCCCTATTCTGTTTGCATTGAGGACTTTGCTATTTATTGTATTTTGAATATAAAGCTCCAATTAATGTCAGTAGAACTTCTGCTTGCAGATAAGGGAGGAATATTAAATAGAGCTGCAGTGCAGAGAGAGATGATATTTTAGTTCCTTTCATGCATTCGAGTTAGAAAATAACACTGTAGTTGGTTGGTGCCTTAAACTCCCAGAGATTTCAAAGTACTCTGCTCAATATCCAGGCAGAAAACTTCCCACCACTGAAGGAAGATTTTTTTCTGGTGTGGGGAGCATTGGCTAAACCTGACATGGGAAAGAAAAACTAGCACACGACAGGTGAAATATTTCTAGTCTTTCTACTGGAGTAGAAATATCCACACCCGGGTTAAACAGGCAGGGTTGGTCTGTGCTGGCAGCTGCACCAGAGAGACAGTGGGGCCTGAGCAGAGGGCACCGGAGCAGACTACAACAGTCCATCTCAGCTAGAGGTTTGTAGAGAGGATCAAACATTTTTTGTCTTTATGGGCAATGAGCATGGAAGCATTTATCAAATGTATTTTAATTTTTTTTTCAGATCTCCAGTAGTGTCCTACACTGGATATATCAGGGAGTAATTCAGATGTTTTTCAAGTGCTGAAATTGAAACAGCATTGGACTTCTATATGACTAGAAGATGAACATGCATTTCCCAATGTCCTCATTGTTGACCACTGCATTACTGCAATTTATTTGAACTGAAGACTTTTTCTGGAGCAGTTAGGTTGTGCTTTTAAACAGTATTGCCTGAAGACTACCTTCACCTCGGCCTTACAAAGCACCCTCTGTGTGCTTAGTTGTGGAAATCTCCACCATAATAAGTACTTGGATCTCTTTTTGTCTTCAAACTTCATTTCAGGAAGTAATCTGGGGCTTTTCATGCCTGCTCCCACAGGCAGCAGGACATCCTTTCCCTCCTTTGAGAGGCAGAAAATCAGAGGAAAGCAACATTTTGGTGATAAGCATATGCTGGCAGGAACACTGCTATAAAACTTGCAACAAAGACTTAAAGAAGCCAGCGTCATAGCAATTAGATTCACAGCATCTATCAAATTATAATTCCAGGAGCACTGAGGGTGAGAGAGCTTGTCACACAGAGCCAGTACCTCTTCCCACCTCTCCAAACACTTTTTTGCGGGTGCAATTTGACGAGTCATAGAAAGAGACCTTGATACGGCCAAAGTCACTCCTTTAGAAAGTTAAGACGAGTACAAGTATGTTGCACTAGCTGCCTACAAATATCCTTCTATCCATTTAAGCATCTGCCTTTGGTACTGTCATGGAGCACGAATCGGCCACGAAATCTTGGGATCCAGGGAGATGGCACTTCCTGCGGGAGGGGCAGGGGGCTGGGCACGGGAAAGCAGCCGTGGCTGTGCGGGAAGAGACGGGATGGAAACCGTGACAAGCGCGGGTGCAGAAACGGCAGCACGAGCAAGACAGCTGCCCCACTGCCGCTTGCAAGGAGTCTTCAATGCCCTAGCCCTTCTCCCTGACACTCCAATCCCTCAGCAGCCTGATGGGGCCAGGAGGGGCTGCCCTCACGTTCCTGGGCCCAGCGGGGCAGGTAATAGCACGAAGAGCCGAAGAAGAGGATGAGACATCTGATAGAGCAGGGAAGGAGAAGCCGGTGAATCCCCGGGGATTTCTACAGCGCCACAGCAGCTCCCCTGGCTCTCTGGGCTGGTGACATGCCTTCCCCTTTCGGGCTGCCTTAGCATAATTCTGCAAGTGGCTGTTTCTTTACAGCCTAGGGAGAAGTCCGACCAAAGAGTAGAAACAAAAGAGCAAGTGCAAAGCAAACGAGAAGGGCTTAGGAGCAATGCAAGCGCTCAGCATCTCACTGCACCAGAAAAGAGAAGGAAGCAAGAGAGGAGGAATCGAGAAAAGCATAATGAAGTCACAAGGAGTTGGGACACTTCTGGACAAAACATGTTGCTCAGATGAATTAAAGAGTACATCAGCAGGTTTCTGCTTCTGAGAAGTTTTTTGAGTTTAGCAACATTGTCAGGATCAGGGTTTAAAACCACATATATCAGATTCTTGAGCAGTAGGAAAATGTCTTGAAAATCATTAAAGATTTTTCTTTCTTTGGTTTTTAATTTAATTTTATTTTTATTATTTTTTATTCTTATTAAAAAATTAATTAAATTAAATTTAATAAATTTAAACTTGCCTGCTGGTTTCTGAGCCTTTAGGGCCTATTTAATTTGCATATTGATGTTGTCTCATGCAATGGTTCAGGCCTTTTAAATGCTATCTTTTTTATAAAAACTTGGATTTTCCCAGAATCAGATTCCAAATAATGGCAAAAATGCCAAATATTGTCATGGTAGTGATAAATTAGCAAGCTAAATTTAATAAGAATTTTCTGATAAAGAGCAAGTAATTAGCAGACTGATTACAGCAATCATTTTTTTATATGCTGTTGACCAAAATGCCATTGTACCTTCTTTTTATGTGCCCTAAATGTGGCCTGACTATATATGTATGCACAGATCTTAGTACTCTGAAATCTGTGAGTTAATCATGTGCTGAAGTAGAATTACAATAATCTGGTGAACTTCTCATATAGCCTTTTCCTTTAAATTACTTTATTTATATTTCTATTAATTTTTAATTTGTTTTCTCCTTGAGGATCCCCATAAGAAGATATCAGATTGGAGTATTTGTATAAAGAATGTTGTGCAAATTCAGCCTGCATGTCTTACAGACCCCTGGGAAATAGCTTTTGATAAGCAAGTAACCATTCTTCAATAGTTTGAATTTTTGTTTTATTTTTCAGTTGAAACTCTTTTTTCCCTGCAAAGGAAAGCAAACCTTTTTGTTCAATTAGAGAAGTGCCTTCCCCAATGAAGCCTTTTGAGGATGGTGAAGAGGTCAGCCAGTTCCAGAATTTTGTTGTATCTTAAAGGCAACCATGGGCACAGTCCATTGATTTAGAGAGGAATCAGAGAGCTAGGAAGGAGTAGGGGACTAATGTTGTGTGACAGGATACCTATTGACCCTAATTATCTACTTCAAAGCAGCTCATGGGTAGTGGAGTTATTGCCTCCCAGCAGACAGATGCTTCTGACTTATCTCAGCCCTGGCCACAGCCCCAGTTGATGTCAGCATCATTTTTACGGACTGTAAGTGAATTAAAAATAATGTCAGGGATCAGGGAAGGAAAGACGGTGGGAGAAAGGCCAGGGAAGCTGCCAGCATTAGTGGGAGGATGGCTAGAACTGGAGGGCAAACTGGAGCACATTGAAATACTTTGGGTAAGGGAGGGGAAACTCCCTCCTACATTGCCCTGGGGTTGAGGGAGGTCTGGCAACACCCAAAAGAATGGATGCACAGTAGACTGGGAGTATGACACAAATTTTCAGAGTGGTGCTAACCTGGTGGGTTAGCAGGAAACAGGACCAAATGTCAAACCAGAAAGTGTGACACTAAAACTGGGCTGGCATTAAAGGAGGCAGCTGAGCTATACATTCTGTTTGCAAATTGAGTGAGATTAATAAGCTTGGGCTGGAGAGGGAAAGAAGATTTAAATCATTTGTGGTAGGATGAAAGCTTTCCCTCACAAAAGTTCAGGACATAATGGCAAAATACAGCCTAGTGTTAAGAGGCACTGGGAAAGGAACTGTCCATCCAAGCTGCAGTCCAGGAGGGAGTCTTCAACATCAACGAGAAGAAACTTTCTCTGGTTGGTTTTCTTGTTGTTTGTTTGTTTGTTTAAAAAGAGGGAGATTTCTATGCAGTTTGTTCTTCACTCATGTCTTCCAGTATCACAGAGGAACATATGCAGATCCTAATCCAGGGATATTGTAGTTCTAAGTGGTGCCCCAGCTGCTGCATCATATCAGATATGGCTCTTGTAGCAGGACTCTGGTTTTCCCTTTTCAGACAATTTCCCATCAATTAAAAAAACAGATCAAGGGGAAAAAAATGGAGGAAAGTGCTGTTATTAAAATAAAAACTTCCTCTTTGAGCTCACGTGCCAAGAGACATCCAGCAATCAGCATGGGAGAGTGAAGCCTCCCATTACCTTTAGAGACATAGAAGCAGTGCCATTTCTCCACATTAGGTACTTGCACTCTGTCCCTCCAGCTTTGACAGCTACTTGCATAACTGTGTTACAGCGTCTGTACCAAGAAGCACAACATGAAAGAGGATTTTGGGCTCAGAGAACATGACTGTAAGAAATAACTTATACTTAGTGCCACTGTCAGGACGCTTCCTTGGGCCACTGAGCTGTTGGAAACATCACTACAAGTAGCCATATTAATCAAATGACGGTGAATACCCAATAACTTGGACATTCCTGCAGCTTCCCTCTTTCACTGCAGCTAGTTTAATTCTGATGTTGCTAGGATATATCATCTTAGAGAGCATAAACCCTACAAAGCCCTCACCGACAAGAGGATTAGAAGAGTCTGCCTACTAGTGGATTATATATATGAAAGGAAAAGAAAATCTAACATAAAATATTTCATTTCTGGCTGAAAGGATGTAATTCTGTGGATGCAGAGATGAAATAGTCAGGGTGGCTTTATCTGTTGTGCACCCCGAAACAATAATACTCTGCTGCAGCTTTTCTCACAAGACACATCTCTGCAGAAAGGCAGTGGTGGTTTAGGAATACAACAAATTTCTCTGCCATCTGATTAAATGTAGACAAATCCAAAGTAAACAAAACACTCACTGCTTGACCTAGGTAACCTTATTTCCCATTTATTCAGTGTCAAGATCCGTATGTTTTTGGAGAATGAGTATTTCACTCTAACATGGGACAGAAGTTATGCCATTGGAGCACCAGGCCAGAGAGGTCCAACTCCCTTTGTGGGGCACCCCGCCAGCCTTTCCCAATCCAGCAAAGGTGGAGCAGTGCAGTAGCTGTGCTTGCTCCTGAGTCCCTACCTAACTGCATCAGCAGAGCAAATACACAGACACTCTGCCATACATATATACACATACACATGCAGAGACATACACTTATGTACACAAATATAAACCCACAACAACATAGGACCTCTCTGTTTATGTGTCTATATATATATGTGTGTATGTATATAAACTGCTCCTATGTTATTTTATTCATCAGATTCAGGTATCTCAAATTTTATGGTAATTTCCCCTCTAAGCACTGAATATGTAATCAGAAAAAACCTGCCTATATCCATCAGGCCTTTTACCTCTTTCTCAATACCATCTAAGTGCCCAAACATTAAATTGTTGCATTCCTGCAGTCAGTCTTGGACTTGACAGCTGTATGTGGACCAGTGTGACTCAAGTAACCAGGATCCAGCAGGAGTTCAAGTCTGTGCTGATTTTGGCTGGGGTAGAGATAACTTTCTTCACAGTGGCTGGTAAGAGGCTGCATTTTGGATTTATGCTGAACACAGGGTTGATAACACAGAGATGTTTTTGCTATTGCTGAGTAGGGATTATAAATTTTCTGCTTTTTGTACTGCCATGCTGGCAAGGAGGCTCAGGGTGCATGGGAAAAGGCACAGCCAGGACAGGTGACCCAAACTGACCAAAGGGAGGTTCTAGACCATGCGACAGCATGTTCAGTATATAAAGTGGGGGAAGAAGGAGGAAGGGGAGGACATTTGGAGTGATGGCATTTATCTTCCCAAGTACCCATTACACATGATGGGGTCCTGCTCTACTGGAGATGGCTGAACACCTGTCTGCCCACAAGGAACAGTGAACTAATTCCTTATTTTGTTTTGCTTTTGTGTGCAGATTTTGCTTTCCCCATCAAATGGTCTTTAACTCAACCCATGAGTTCTCCAGCTTTCACCCTTCCGATTCCATCCCTGATCCCACTGGTGAGGGAGTGCGTGAGCAGCTGTGTGGGGCTTAGCTGCTGGCTGGGGTTAAACCACAACCAAGTCACTGCTCAGTGGAGTGTAAATGCATGCATACAGATATGCTCATACCAAAATAAATAGGATTAAATTAATGGATTGCCACAGTAGCTGGTCAAAACCATCTTATTTAATCCATGAAAGAGCCAAATAAATTGCTTGTAAACCTAACAGGAATTCAGTGTATATCCAAGTCATGTGTTTAGCTTGGACTTAACTCAAGTTTTCCTTCACAGTAAAACTTTCCCCTCTGTGTCACCCCTAACATTTGGGGGCAAAGTCAGAAAGTGATGTAAACCTTAGTGAAAGAGACCTGATAATATGCTACAGATATTTGTGCCTAAATGCTACACATCCTTGTGTCTGAAGCACCACTCTCTGGTACTCAGCAAACCTTAGGCAGAGGGAACAAATAACTGGAAACCCATCAGATTTGGCGACTGATCTGTACTAATCTATAGTTGTTTCTCTACTGTGCAGTTCAGTGTCTGTAACTGTCTCTGCATCAAAACTATGTGCTGTTTGATCTTGACCTTTTACCTAGACTTTGACCTTGATATTTTCCATTTACTGTCTTGATTGTAATCTCTTCTGGAACTTCAGATGATATGGAGTTTCCCTGATATTCACTTCTTTATGTGACCTATGTGCCCTACTCATTTGCTACCACTCTGATGACCACATGCTCAGGCATGGATACTTTTCCATAACACCATGCATTCATTCCCTATGAATGTTCAGGATATTTCAATCTCTGAGATCCCAGATGGCACTTTTTCTTTTCTGTGTACAAAAAAATCCCAACAATCCCAAAACCAACAACAGCAAACCCAAACTAAATTATAGGCAATGAATTCTACCTATTGTTTTCTTCTGAGCTTTGGTCTCATTTCCTAATTCAAGTTCTCAAACTCATTAATGTTGCACCTCTGGGAACTTAACTGGTCATGCAACTCTGCACCTCCCTGCTCTTGCCCTGCACAGCTACACCACAAGTCTCATTAAATACTTGCAACATTAATACTGTGAGAATCTCACATAGTTTGGGTTCTTTCCTTCACTGTTTCCACAGAGCAAGCCCCCTCTCTTTAACAGGTCCCCAGCTCTTCCTGAGCACCAGGTACTCTTCAGGCCATCATACAGAGACACTGGGATTGTGACAAGTTGCAGCAAAACCCAGTTTGTTTTTGGCAAACCTGAATTCTAGTTGAGCTGGCCAAGCCAGAAAAACCTGGTGTGCTTCCTCACACCTAGTGCAAGCACACTTTTTGCGTGCATCAGGCTTAGCAGCAAGCACTCACACGCAAAGTAGAGCTCCTATCAAGGTATCTACAAACCCTAGTTATCCCTGGCAGGCAATGTCAGAATGCTTACTGGAAAGACCATATCTTTCCCATCACCATGTGACAGGCTACCAGGACACCAATAGGAGAAATTAAGACACAGAAATCCCAGAGCATCTGCACACCCAGGTCTGTGTTAAGGGTTTGCCAAATTTCAAGCTTTCTCCATCAGACCAAACTAAAAATCAGCAGAAGTCTGTGCCTGAGTGCCACCAAGGTCTTTCTTGGGAACAAGAATAGTCTGAGGTGAGTCTGTCCCCAGGGAAGATGGTTGTCCAAGATTTGCTGGAGAGTCATTTCCTATCAGAGTAACTGGAATTTTGAGTCAGGATAGAACAGAAGACAGCTTATGAAATCCTGAGAGAACAAAATTTCTTTCAGATAGGCCATGTGGAGATGTCTTTCAATACCTGAGAGCCCTAACTGTGGTTAGGACAAGTGAAAAACTGTCCAACTGCACAAACTGGCTTGAGGGTTGCTTGTTGTCATACATGTAGCTCTGGTCAGCATAGCAGACTCATTTCAGTCTCATTAGCAGATGTCTTTGAGGTGTTTGAGGCTGGTGCCTCAAGACAAAGGAAGAGGTCTGCAGATCAAAGTACACCTTTGATCATCCAGGGCATTATTTTTATGAGCTGGGCTAAAACACCACAAATTCCACACATTCAAGCATAATGAATAGGTCAGAGAGCAGTAGGTGGTATAACTTGACACTCGGTTTCTAAATTCAGAGGTGGCTTTCTCAACTTGGTGGCTGCTGGGCAGCATGATTTATGGCTTTGCCTGCAGGAGGTAACTCTACTGCTAATAGGAAGTGAGCTATTTGTTAAACAGAAGAGCTGGGTGTCTATGTCGCTCAGTTCTTCCCACATTGTGGCTTTTGCTGCCAGCATTATGTTTCAAATCATGACTTCAAAGGTTTATAGGAAGCTCTGTGTCTGTTTGAAGACCTATGAATCCAATACTGGGACAAAAACAATGTTTTGTGTCAGAGAGCAATGGGAAGCCTGCTTTGCCCTGTATAAGAAGTCCATGACACACACAAGATAAGGTCCTCCGCAAGGGAGTTTGTGTGGATTGCAGGAGCTGGGAAAAGGCCATCAGGGAGGTTGTATAAAGGCAACTTTTCTTTGTCTTTCCAAGGCTGTTTCACATTTCAGATGATATAAGATGTGGGCACCATTTTATTTGGGTAACCTCACTGAATGAGCAGAACAGAAGGCACATGGGGGAGTCACATACCACTGATAGAACCAATCTGAATGCTGGAGTGGAATATACACTTTTTCAAACTGATTTCCTTTTGCCCTAAAGTGATACTAGTTTTTGTCAGAGGAAATGCTTACAAAGTTCAGCTGTATAGGCTGTGAAATACTTGCTATTATCCTCCAATGCTTTTAGCAGTTATAGATATCTCTCACTAGACAGACAGACACACATCTAGACACACACCCTTATAACCTGTTTGTGACATAACACTGTTGCTGAGCTGACTTAGTCTTTGTCAAGTGCTTTTTCTTGTGGATGTTGCCCATTTTTCCAGGGGTCATGAGCCCAAAGATCTCAGCTGGCAAAAGTGTGACCAGTGTTGGGTAGAAAAACTATGCTTTGTGTTCAGACATCAATTAGCAAAATGTCACTGAACTGTAGTGGAGTGTATTACTGGAGAAGCTTCAAAATATTTCATCAATGCATTCCAAGATCATTGAGTGACAAGATCTGTCAGCACACAGAGACATAAAAGTTTTTTTCTGACTACTCACTGGGTTCTATAAGTACCCATAATTCAGTGTTCATGGTTCTGACTATGTATATTCTCAAATCATTCTGACAGATGCAAAGACTGGAGGCCCAGCTTTCAGCTATGTCTCAGCAACTGTAGATCAGTAAAAAGTATCTGAGAAGTTGCCAAGAGAGCTGTGTTTGCAGCGTGACTGCTGCTGGGAGTAACAGGGCTGTGGAGGTCCGATCTGCCACAGTTCCTCCACTTCAAGGCAAGTTGATAAGTTTGGCCGAATTCCAGCAATGGCAAACGTGGCTTGGAAAGGGTGGGAACCACTGACCCAGTTTCATGCTTGTCCAGATCATTACCCACAGGAAAAATTCACACTGAGAACAAGCTCGCTCTCTCACTCTTTTTATTTTTTTTTTAAGATTTCATTACTCTGGAAAACAATTTAAAAAAAAAAGAAAAAGTTGAGTGGAATGAGATTGCTTTTCCTGACACTCTCAAAAACAATCATTGTTTTCTCTCTTCCTGCACTGGTAAATCACATTGCGAGTCTTATCATGCTTTGGCTTCATCAGGCAGGTCACATGTCAACATCAAGACAAAGTCATACTGAAAGCTGCACAGCCCTCGCCTCTAGACAGACCTGTGCTTGCAGCAATGCCAACAACCCACAGACTCTACTAAAATATCTGCAGTAGTTCCTTCCTGCCCCTGCAGTCCCAAGTATATTTCCTAAGTCAGGAATATCTTGCAAATATTCTCCTATGAAACACAGAGCTGTCCTTCAAAGTAGCAAAGTAGAAGTAATTGGTGCTGCAAACTTTCCTTCTTGTCCCCAAACAACAACAACAAAAAAGAAAGATGTTTTGGTTGTTACCACAAAGCAAATAAATCTGCTTCAAGGGTCATTAACTTCAAATCTGTTCTTTTGGAAAAAAGATTAAGTGCAGCACTGTACCTTATCCTGAATCTCCTGCCAAGCTTTGTTTAGAAATAGCGTTTTACTGACAACCTTTTTTTCTCCCTTGTGAGAAAAACATGCTCACCCAGGGCAGAAACTGACTGCATGCAGCACCTGGCTACATAACAAGTGCCACCCTAGACTGTTTAAGCACATTAAAAGAGCCTCACTTCTCTTTTTATTTTAGGATCTGGTGTGGCAGTGATAAGGGAGTTTAATCACTGCAACTCAGGGAACAGCACAGAACAGGAGGTGAGCAAGCACCCCTGCCAGCCACTTTGAGGTCCCACATCAGCATTCGGTGGCTTTGGGCCACTCACATCCTGCCAAAGAGATTCAACCAACTCCTGCTGCAATCTCCTTTAATGCTTTTGATAAGAAACTGCCATGAAAGGAAGCAGAGAGCAGGAATTAGGAGATTTTGGGGCTGGGAATCAGGAGAGGGGAAGGGAGCCAAGGTAGGGCAAGACACCTACCCAGGTGTCCATTTGAGGCAGGGCTCACTGGGAGGGTGGATGAGTGAAGGTGTTGCATGGCACAGGTGGTATGGGATATCTTAAGGGGATGGGATTTTCCTTTTAATTGTGGATGTATCTTTCAAGCATTCATTTAAAATACTTCCAGTAGCCAATCAATTTGCTGAGCTCCAGGGCACCATTTACTTTGTTGTTATTGACAATAACATGTTTGAAGACATTTTAATGTATCCTGCATATCTTGAAATTAGATAATGCAATTCTCCCCAGAAAGACTGAAATTACTTTAGTTTGAAGCCTTAACATAATTAAATTTTTAACAAGTTCTTTAGTGAAAAATATTCAGTATTTTCTCTGCATCTGAAGTAGGAATGGCATCGTGAGTTCTAAAGGTTTTAAGATCAGGAGAGGAGGAGGATTTAGCCTATTTCTTAATAAAAGACCCCTGAAACATGTTAAAGCTGCTGTGTTGAGACTCACAGTATATAAGAAGTCTTATGAAAATATGTATCCAGCTTTCTATCAGATTAAAGTCACTCAGGAGAAGTTAGAGTGCCCTGAAAGTCACTGTTTTTTTTCAGAGAAATCATCTTAGTCAGATCGAGACTAAAACTAAATGTGAAGTCAATTTGGGTATGTGACAAAAACCTTTTCATTGTTCACTAAGAAGTGTTTTAGATAAAAACTGTACTTATTACTGAGGAATAACCAATTCTGTCTTGTGACTTACCTCTTGTGAATGTATGCTAGCTAATTTCAGCACATGCACCATTAGGTCATTCAATTTTAATGTTATCATATTAAAAAAATCTTGTGACACATTGTGAAAGAAATGTTAAACTTTTGATACTATCCCTTTGTCAACTGCATCTAAGTGACTATTTAAGAATTTTAAAGTGCAAGTGAAAACTCATTATCTAACACTGAAAGTGATAAAAAAGGAATTTTGGGGGTTTTTTGTTGTTTTTTTTTAAGAGCTAGAAAAGATATTTTTAATTCCTTTTAACGACACTCTATGAGATAACCATAATCAGAAGATATACCTAGATATTTTCATGTGTCTAAACTTAGCAAAAGTGAGATCTCTCCTGCAATTATAAAACTCTTGGAAATGAGAAAATATCTGTAAGCATTGCTAAACTGCTTTTAAAATCAAATTGCTTTGCTGTATATGTGAGGTTTGATCAGCTAGAAGAAAATATCTTCTTTTTTTCTGCTAGAGATGCATCTTCCAAAGTTAACACCTTGCATTATCCAAAGGTATTGATGACACTGTGAAAGGTCAAATCACTTGAACTTAGTTAAATTTTATACTTTCAGACATTCTTTGTGTAGTTTTAGCACCATCTTGAAAATAATAAAAAGCCCATGATCGATTACTCCCCTTTCATATCTGTCTAATAATAAACTATCATGGAAAACCATTTGACATTTTTAGTTGAAAGCATAAATAAAAAACCAAGATGTATTCAACCACATCCCTAACATTTTCTCAGTTGGAAAACAAGCTCACACTTGAGGACAACACAGAAAATTTCCAACCTACCAAAATGCATCATATCAGCTCCTGGCTAATCTTGTGACCAATATTATTTTACAGTCAAGACAGAGTGATCTGAATGTTTAATTATGGGTAATACTGCTGTAGCAGCAGCAGCAACAGCAGACACCTCTCTGTTAGCAACAAATCAAATAATTCATCCATTAATAATTCCTCTCGTGATCAGCTCTTCTTGCTCTTAGTCTTCCACCTGGTAAAAAACACTTTATCTTCTCTATACACTATGCATATTGGAGTGATACCATGTACTGTGCCTAATTCAGCTCAGTATTTATCTGCGTAGGATAAATTATCTTTATATAATAAAAGGAAATGTATGAAAGGTAATTTTAGGATAAATTATCTTTAGATAATAAAAGGAGTCTTATGAAAGGTAATCTTGGATGTTCTTTCAAGTAAGCTAAAGCTTCAGTTGGACTCAATGATCTTAAAGATTTTTTCCCAACTTTAATGATTCTATGATTGATTCCATCATTCCTTGAAGTGCATTTAAACATGATATTTTTACATTTGGACTTTTGTTAAAACTGCTTCTTTATGAAGACTAGAAAGAAACAGGACCCTTTGATTTTACAAATAATTCTTTAACATGAATGTAAGAGCAAAAATGCACAGATCTCAACAAGAGAGTTTGGGGGAAATGAAGAAGCATCCAGCAGAGATAACTCTAGGTAATTCATTCAGAAGTCCTCCTGGAGGAAGGAGTCTGCTTGGTTCTTTTGTTCCTTTCTCCAAGGAGGTTACCTATCCAGGCCATGTTTTTCCTTCTGCAAACAATAGAACTGTGGACATACCCACTTCAGTTTTTTGGAGGGTTTTCCCGTCTCAGTTCACCTATAAAATCTTTACCCAAGCCTTGACCTGAACTCAGAAGGAAGCACTTGCTTTTCCATGCTGAGATTATCAAGGAGCTTTGTTCTTCCAGTGGCTACTTTAGTATCACAGAGCCCCTGGTGCAGCACACTCAATCTTCCACTGCTGGAGCTGGAGAATTATTTTCAGGAGCCCAGCTGAGACCCCAATCTTGACATCTCCAGGCCATTTTATAAAAAAGTATCTTGACACCATGGCTTAAAGCCCAACCCTGCACACTGTGTTCACTGGAGAGGCGTATGAATGGAATTTGTTTCGGTCTCTTAGTAGATGGATAGCTGCTCAACTTCCCTCAAAGGTGCCAGGATGTCCTCTGATGGCTACAAGTACAGTGTGGGTTCCACCCAGAGGTGCACCTCCAGCCAGATGTGCAGATGTGTGCTGTCTGGAAAGGGGACTTGCAAAATCCCAAGGGTGGAGATGTGAGACCCTCTGAAATCACAAGTCATACAACAGAAAGGGGCAGGAGGACTGGCCCCATTCTGTGAGCAAACAAAGCACTTGCCTGGGACAGACAAATTAGAGGAAAGTGTTCTCAGAGCTGTAATGTGACCTGACTATTTGCCACGTGGATTCCCACACAAAAAGGGACATTTTTTGGTTCATCAGTTAAGTGGACTTACTTGTATGCAAGGGCTTGCTATCCAAGCAGTGTGCTGCCTTGCTGCCTTCCCAGGACCACAAGATTACCCCCATGAAGGGGCAAGGCCAGCCCTGTCTTTGGGCTACAGATATTGTGTTCACAGATAAAGCAGCAGTAGCAAGAAAATGTTGGCTTATTTATAACCAGGACTCAGGGAAGAAGCCACAAACCTGTTATACAGGAAAGGAAAAGAAAATGGCAATAAGAACAGAAAGCAGTTTCTTATTGCAGGGACTCTTTCCTTAGAGTGGGAGTCCTGTCTTGAAGGCGGTGAGGAAGAGGACTCTGTGTGTGCTTTCAGCTGCCCTGTGTGGCTCTGCAGACCAGGTGATCTCACCAGGTCATTTTTATGATGATCTGTGGTCTGTCCTCAAGGTACATTTATGCAGTCATGTTTCTTTCAGCAGAGATATGATTACATAAACTGAGGGCTGAAATAAGTCCATCTGAAGTGAGTCAAAGCAGAAGAAACCCATTTCCCCTTTGGGCACAATGGTAAATAGACCTGCTAGCCTGATGTTTATGGTGGTGCTGTACAAGAAAAGCATTCCTCCACCTCATGGCTAATGCCTGCCCATATGTTTATAAATGCCCTTTGGCTTGGGCAAGTCAAACGCTCAGAGTCCAAATCTAATAAAAGTTCAACTTTCACTGATACTGTACTCATTGCCCCCTCATCTCATTTCACTTATAATAATGATATTTATTGTTGTACTTCTGTTATATCAGGATGTGCTCTTCCTTGTAATTTTTCTCAGTTTTCCTCATATGACATGATCTACATTACCAGCATGTTATGAAAATCAAAGGAGATGTAAATCCTTCTAATGCTGGCATGTCTGCTTTAGTATTATAAACTACAAGTAAAACACCTGAGCGAAAATGAGAATTAAAATGCACAGAAAATTCAGCTTTTGTTGGAGTCTTAAATCAATCCAGATGCAGCTGACACCTTTCACAGTCTTTTCTGTGGTTGTGGGTATTGAAATGAACTAGAACACTTACTGTCTTGCTTATATGTAGACACATTAATGTGCATTAATGCTGGTATAATCAATGATATGTATAGCCCTGGCAAAAAATATACACAAGTTGAAAGACAAACAGCTTTTGCAAATTAAAAGCACCTTTAACTTAAATAATTTTATCATCAGCTATAGTACTCAATTCTGTATTTCAGTCCAGCGAAAGGGCTGGAGAAGTTTCAATGAAAGCTATTTGAATAGACAGCGATTACCTTACTCTAAATGCAGAAATACTAAATTTTGTGCACCGAAGTGACTGGAGCTCCAGAAGCTGCTACTATAGTAAAACACAGTGACAAAATGTACAGAGTACTTAGGAGTTGCCTGGAGGAAACCTCGTGATTACAGATAAATTCTATCAACATGTCTGCCAGAAAGGCTGCTCTGCACTAAGGAACTCAATTAACATGATTTGTGTCTAAGATTTATTTTTGTCAAGCCACCTATTACACATGTTTTATGTGTGTTGCTTCCCCTCAGCCAGGGAGGGCAAATATATTACACTTCTGACATCATCCTCATCGTGTTTCTCCACTTGCTAAAATTATTTTGATTAAGTAGAGCGGGTATGATTTACAATTTCCTTTTGTTTTTCTTTTCATTTTTAATAGCCCTCATAATTTGCAGCCTGTTGTTATGGTTTCGTAGCATTGAGTGCATGACAACATGCTTTGGTTTTTCCTTAGCTGGGCAGTCTTAGATGGCTCCACCACAGAGGTGAGGGTGGGACTGTGGTTTTGGAAGATGCCTGAAAAGAGTAGAGTTGTGCTGCAGCACCACCTTTAGCCAGAGAAACCCCACAGATGTGCAGGAAGAGGCATTATGGTAACACCCACAGACAACACAAGTTATTAACACCCAGCAGCAATGGAATTGAAGACCACTGTGATGGTTTCTTCTGAATGACATGACGTTGCCTGGACTGGTTCTTGTTCCATATCCCCAGACCTGTGACTGTGTATCTGGAGCTGCCTGCTCCAGCCTTTTTTGGATCTTAATGCACAGTGATGATCATAGCAGTATCAGTTCACAGGAAAGTGACCCCCCTGCTCCTACATAATGTTGTTTTAAGTGTATGTACTGCATACATATATCAGGCTTTTTATTCACAGCATCACACTTCAGTTATTTAGTCCCCATGGTTTCTGGTGTATTTTTAGCTGGACATTTAGTTATGGTCTCCTTGCTCTGTGATTGTTGGAGCTTGGCTCCTGCATGAATGTAGAGGTCAGGGGCTGGTGGGAATCCTTTACTATTTCTGCAGACAAGCTATGGAGCAGGGCTGATCATTTGGATCCTATGGGAAATGGCCCATCTGTGAGACCACAGCAAGCTGATACGCTACTGCATTTTGAGTAATCTCCCAACAGTTCAGCTTATGCAGCCTTCAAAATCAACATTCCTCTTGTAGACATTGCTCAACAACTCTTCTAACAAAATTCATCACCTTTCTGCCTCTTAACATCCTCCTTCCATACTGTCTCTCTGAAGACTTTTTTTTTTTTTTGTATTGCAGAAAGGTTATCAAAACACTACATGCTCTTCCCAATTCAAATTCTGCACGAAGGAAAGCAGAAAACTTGAGCTGATGTTCTACAACTGTGCTCTGGATAATCAGCAGGAAGTTCAAACTTAAATCAAGCACGTTAGGAAAAATCAGGCTGTTGAATATAACCCAGTGTGATACATCAGAGAGTCATTTAGTACACAAATAAAAGTGTATTGTAATGGAAAAACTTTCTGGTGTCATAAAATACAAACAATTCACACTTTAGGCTTCCCTTGAGGATGCCATTGAAGAGGCATTCACCTCTTTCCTTCGTGTCTTGTCATTTCAGTGGGAGACCCTCATGTAAATATCCCTGCCTCATTTTTAAACTTTACTTGTCAGTTTAAATGAGTCAAATGATAGCTTTTCTGTTGAGCCTTGCCATCCTAAAAAACTTCTGCATTTTCTCTCAGTGAAGGTACCTAAGCAGTGCAATACTCTGGTGTCTTAATTTTCTTTTTTGAGATGCTAAAAAGAAAGAAGTCTTCTGTTTTCCTTTCCTTCCTGTTTCAAAAAATTTCAGATTTCTTGTTTTTTTTCAGTTCTTTAAAATTTCTCTGGTTTTCTCTCTGTAGTTTTTATCAGTCTGTTTCAAATGAGCCATGCAGATCAGATGCCAGACTGGTTAACTGGGCTCTCAGCTCTTGGCCCCAGATTGCTCCTAACTAGCTGACTCTGTCCCTGGCCATGGTGTGCTCTCTTTGTTCTTACTTGGATGTCCTTTCATGTGGCTGGGCCAAAGCAAATCAAATATTACAATAAGGCCTTTCAACAAAACTGCTATTACTATTTCTTACAGCAGTGCCTTGTGTAGCCAGTTGAGATGGAGACTGTATGTGTTGTCTCGTTAAACATTGTCTCTGTTCTGAAGCAGCAACAATCCCTGGGTAAAGTCTGCCATGCTCCCCTGGAGTATCTTGCTGCTCACACTCATTGGCTCCATTGAATTCAGAGGTACCATCCATGCATCAGAGTATAATTTTTCATTAATGGCAGCAGCAGCAATTTGTTAAAGTTCAGAATTACCCTCTTCCCTGGACATGTGGTATTTCTTGAATTCATTATGAAAGACAAGGTGAAAGAAATATTACAAAGATCTGTAGCACTGCTTTCAAGTCCCTTCTGAGAATCCTATTTCTCCTACAAGGAAAGTAAGAGACACTTAAAAACTAGGATTTAGGAATGCCACTTCATTAAACTGGTAGATGAGGATATACAGTATGTCTATTTGTGATTAGTGGACTTCAAAGGATTCAACTGATAATACATAAATTAACTGATTAACAACTTCACTGGAAGACTAATAAAACCAGAATGAGACCTGTCTGTTCCATTTCAGCTTTACCAAATTCCATTATTAATAAGTTCTGGCTATTATTGTGGTCATATCACTGTGCAGGGGCTTGCTGACCTATCAAAGCAAGATCATGGAGCATCCTGTGCAACCCTCTAATGTGTAGTTCCATTGTCTTCACATTAAGTCTAAATCAAAATGGGCAGATAATGGTGAGGATAAATGAGCCATCAAGTTTCATTTACTCTCATTTTTAGAATACATTCAGGGCTTTGGTGAGTATTGCAGAATTTCAAACTTGTTATTAACCCAGAGCTTTATAAAATGAATATAGATGAATATTACAGATAGACCAAATAATAAATACAGAACAAATGTTTGCCTGTTTTAATACACTGGCACATTAGGTTTTCCTCTTACAGACTTGCTCAGGTAAGGTAGGAACATCTAGATTTACTGGCCTAAAAAATTCAGTTGCTTTGTGCTTTGTCTTTCTTTTTTAATTCACAAGAAGGCCCCATTTTTATGCAGATTTTTTTAAAACGTTAGCTTCAAGCAAAATCAGTTTCACTCTTTATCAGATGAAATGTGCTGCTGTGCCACTACGTGCTTCAGGGATTCATTCAAAGACAGAAGATGGGGATGCCAAAGCCCCCACAACCCAGACAACAATGGCCCTCAGCCACTCTGATCTCCAGGAGCAGAGCCAGAAGGTTCAGACCCACATCTCTTCACCCACCCACAGTGGGAAGACCCTGCTTTTCCATATGAAGCTGTCCAACTTTGCAGCACGGACTAAAAGATTGAAGGGGACAATAACCGAGCACAGCTGTAGTCCAAGGATTCACCCAGAAGGGAAGAAAACTGGTTTAATCTCTTCTTCAAGGGCTGCTTTATGCCAATGAATGCAAAACAGGTAACCTGCCTGTGGAACAAGAACTGGCATGAAAGTACCCCTCTTTATGCAGGCATGAGCTTTGATGGGGCTGGGGGAGTGAGAATCCCTAAAGGGAGGTCCCTTTGGAACTGCTGGGCATTGTGAGGTCTCTCTGCAAGGCTGATGGACAGTCAGTCATAATTTCAGCACTGATTGCAATAACAACAAGCCTGAGCCCTGGGATTTTCAAGAGTTTTAGGATGAAAGGAGCTGTGTAAATTCAAACCACAGTGCAATAAGGCATCACTTTAATCCATTAACTCTCCATTACTGGCTAAGTATGTTTCTTAATTACCATGGGTGACTTTGGAGGGTAGCTTAACCACATGATTCCCACTAATAGGAATGAAAAGTTTATAGCTGCATCCTAGACTTTGCTAATATCTCAATTTCACCCTCAGAGCTGTGCCTGCAGGCAGCAGTCAAATGAAATCCATTTAAAGAAAAATGTGTTTAGCATTAGCATTCAGGATTTAGAGCACAGAGCTTGATCCTCTTTATTTGTAATTCCCTGTTCAGGCATTTCCCTTCAATGTTGTGAGAGCATCTTGAGCTCTGAAAAGGCCAGGCTGAAGGATGTGGTGCAGTTACAGCCGAATTGCTTTTCCTGAAGTTAAGGAATGTGAACAAAAGGCTTCCTGGGCCCGTCCAGTTTTTAAAATCAATTGTGTCAAGCAGGGAACAAGAGGCAAGGAACAGACAGGGCTTTGGTCTTTTTCTCCTCCCTTGGATTGCCTCCAGTGTCACCAGTGCACAAGTTACAATCTCAGCTCTCCAATGACTTCTGTTCAGCTGCGGGGAGCTGCCGCATCCCTGCCCCCACTGGCAGCCCCCTCAAGGGCATTGCAACAGCTGAGAATAAAAGGAATGCAGCAGCTCAGGTCACCTTTCTCTCATCCCTGCTTCAAAATACTCCTCTTCCAGAAAGCAAAGCCATGGTTTGTTCTGGTAGTGCCACACCCTTCAGCAAGTCTTCTCAAATTCACAGTAACCAAGCTTGTGGGGAAGACTTCAGTGGTGTCAGTGCAGAGCAATCGGTTGGCACCCTAGAAGCTGAGGCTCTTGATCTGAAAAGACATCTCTGCCAGTGGGAAATGGGTTAGGAAAACTGCTCCTGTCTCCATTTCAGGCTCTTCCTTCCCAGCCACATGCTACAGATCATGGTCCCCTCAGTTGTGCCAAGGCAGCTGTTTTGGGGACTGCTGCAAACAGGATCGCTTTGACTATCTCAGTTTAAAAATAAACCTTTTTTTCCCTATTATTCTTTAATTTAAATTATGTCAATAATCCACTCTGCAGTCCAGCCACAGAAGCTGGTGCATTTCTCAGTGGAGGGCACAGAGAGACACAGTGCTGGGAAGCAAAATTGTGGCTGAGGAATTCTTTCATTGACACCAACCACAGGATGGCCATTTTCTGATTGGCCTGGAAATGTCACTGTAGCCACAGCCTTGGCGTTGCCTGTCTGAGCCAAGGCAAATTGATATGCTGGATCTACATCACAACCTTCACCACCTAGTTTTTGTACTGATTTTAACTATTTTGAGGAAGTTAAATGACACTGTCCTGGGGCAGATGCTTGAACTCTATTTCTGCTGGAACTTGTGGAACCTTAAGGAGGGTGGGGTATATTTGCCACAGTCTCACCAACCCAAGCAAGTGGCTGAGATGTTGTGTCTAAGAAGCACCTAAGTTGCTACTGACCTGAACCAAAATTATCTCTGCCTTTTTTCAGCAGGGGGTCCTGAGCTTGGTTGATTTACTCTGTTGAGTTGGATAACAGCATAAATATGAACATTAGCAGACAACTCTGGGTGCTGCATTTAAAGAGGAAAGGGACTTGTTAAAATGGATGTTTACAGTTTGACAACAGCCTCAGCCACCACCTGCATTTCTCTATTTATTTCACTTTTTTTTTTTTTTTAAAGGGAAACACTTCCCCAAATGGGCACCAAGACTTAGATCACTACACTGCAGAAAGGTGTTTCCTACCACTTGTGTCTTCTTTCCTTTGGGTCCTCTCCACATATGAGAATTCTAGACATTGTATTGCTTCAGAGATACCTCCATTAACACTAAAAGGGATACTAGAAATTCAGATAAGGAATTCTGTCTCTCCCTGATGGGGCTAAGTGCTTTATTTTTAAGCCTCAAGCATAATGAAGGCACCAGATTTGGAAGATCTGAGTGTTGCTTGTTGAGTTTGTTGTTATAACTCTCCCTAAGAAAGGGAAATATTATTCTTACTTTGCAAATTGGGTAGGGTTTCTTTCCTAATTACACTATGGTCGATTCAGAAAAGTATTTATGTTATTTACATATGGATGTTCCTCTTCAGTCCATCTGAATTTTGCTTGAACTTTTTCCCCCTGAAACCCAGCATTGATAAGGCTGACGTAATGAGGTAGTTTAACATCCTTGTGACGAAAAAACAGAATTTCCCACACATTTTGTCTAGATAAACAGTTTAACTTTGGAGGGAACAACATTTCCTGCAAACACCCCACTTTTATACGTGGACAGCAGCTTTAGCTGAGAACAGACAACCATGCCAACAAGCTGTGCCAGGTGAGGTGAGGTAAGAGAGACAGGTGACCTCATTTCTTTCCCACCTGCCAGTAGTATCAGCACAATGGCTCATTATTCCTCTGCTTATTTATGGATTTTTGTATATTTACCCTTCCCCTGTCGGACAGTATTAGTACTGAATCTCTATTTGTACCTCCCCTTTCTTTTCTGACAAGGACGACTAGCTGGCCTTTACGAAGCACGCGCATTATGAGTCTCCCTTTTCTTCTCCAGCCCCGCACTCTGAGGAGTGGCATGCGGGACGCGAGGGAGCATCGCCAGCCCCGGGGCGTTCCGCAGGTTTCCCTCGAGCGGCTGCGGGGGCCGGGAATCCAGGAAGGCCGGGCAGGAGCGCCGGGAACCCAGGAAGGCCGGGCAGGAAAGCCGGCACCCGGAGGAGGCCCCGCGCTGTGGGCGGACTCTGCCGCCCCCTGCCGGGCACTGCCCGCCGGAGCCGCCTCACCCCGCCCCGCCCGCGGCCTGAGGCGCGGTGCCCTCGTCGCCCGCGTTCCTTCAGGGGCCTGCTAAAGCTTTCAGCGTTCCTCTCCGGCCTCCCAGTGTGGGAAACACAATGCAAACATCAGAGGATCATGGAATCGTTTATCGTTGGAGAAGATACCCGGGTTCACACAACTATTAACCCGGCACTGCCAAGGCCACCACTTAAACCGTATCTCTCAGTGCCACATCTACATGTCTTTTAAACACCTCCAGGGATGGGGACTTAACCACTTCCTTGGGCAGCCTGTTCTAATGCATGACCATCCTTTCCATACAGAAGTTTTTCAGAATAGCCAATATAAACCTTCCTGGGTTTACTTGAGGCCCTCTTGTCCTACCACTTCTTGAGAGAAGAGACTGACCCCACCTGGCTGCACCCTCCTCTCAGGCACTTGTAGAGAGCAATACTGTGCCCCCTGAGCCTCCTTTTCTCCAGGCTAAACACCCCCAGCTCCCTCAGCCACTTCTCATCAGACTTGTGCTCCAGACCCTTCCCCAGCTCTGTTGCCCTTCTCTGGACACACTCCTGCACCTCAATGTCTTCCTTGTCATGAGGGGGCCAGCGCTGGACACAAGGTCTGAGGTGTGACCTCACCAGTGCTGAGTACAGGGATGAACCTTGACCAAATCTACTCATTTCTACCATACACAGTGGTGCCATAAGCATCTGACAGCAGCACTAGACAGGTTTTCTCAATGACACAGGACATTGCACAGACTCTGATTCTTCTTTAACCAAATGTGGCCTAAACCTAAGGCAGAACTGCGTTCTCCAGCATCCTACCCAACACGAGTTCATGCGAGCACTCACCAGCCACAGGTGGCTACATAATACTGACATAAGTACCATCAGAATCTTAGTTCCCATAGCCACTCCAGGGGAAATGAATATCCAATGTCCATTTTTGAAAAAGCAGAGATCATTATTTTTTAGCAAAAGTTGCTCTCCTAAAATGGAAGGTGTGAAACGTAGTATGGCTTGTGCTCATGGGTCTCTTCCAACTCAGGATATGCAATCTGTAAACAAATACCATGAAGTCATATTTGCAGAATGTGTCTGCTGATGGAATGAAAAGTATTTGCTACTATTTAATGACCTATAAACAAGGATGTCTGTGTGAGGGTTTCTCCATAGACTTTTCCCTTTTCTCAACCTCAAATTCCAGTTTTGGGAAGTCTGTGTAAAGACATTACATGGGGCCAGATCCCAGAGCCATGCACTCTCAACCACACACCCACCAAAGCAAATGGACACAGTGTGAAATAAAAAGCAGCTGTTCTATGATGGCTTAAATCTGTCTCATCTGAGGCTACCATAGTCAACTCTCTCTTTTCCTTCTGTCCCCTCTCAGACACTGACATCTGTTTTCCAGCTAAATTTGAGGAGTCTGATTTCAGTTTAGTTTACAGATGACCCTGGAATAGCCTTTGGGCTGCCTATTATACTATAAACATACCTATTATACTGTGCTATATATATATACACTCTATATATATCATTATACTTACTATATATATATATATATATTTATACACACGTATATATACCTCATTCCCTGCCATTCAACAACACACTGAAATTATTCCAAACCGCCTATTAAATTGGGGAGCTACAACAAAAGCAGAAGCATTCTATGACATACAGAATTGTACTTCTAGCATTAATCACCTGTTTTTCTTCCAGGAGTCAGAAAATTTATTTCTTGCTAATTATATTGCACTGGGAGCTACCCAGCAGTTTGCCAAAAGCAAATGTGATCCCCTCCTCAAGACACAAAACCCTTAAAGAAAACCTTGGTGATATTTTGATAATGCTTTTGTGCAAGTTTTTTTTATATTTGGGTTGGTTTTTTTTTATAGGGACAATCTAATTATCTCAGACTAATCCTATGAACATTGAACATTCTGCAGCTACAACTAGCTTATTTGCAGCTATAGGTAAATCCTTGCACAACACTCCCTTTATGAGCTTTCTGATTAGGTTAGTACTTCTCATAAATAAAATCAGTAACACTGGCACACTTTCTGCTCTCAGAATCCCAGTGCATTTCACTGCACAGGTCTATTAGATCACCTAAGTCAATTGACCTGTACAAATTGGGTCTTGTCAAAAACAGAATAGAAAGCCTTTTGGGGAATTCACTACCTTTTTTTCTGGAGAAGCAGTAATTGGAAATCCAATTTTAAATAGGTAACTAGTTCAGTTTCATATACAAAGATTACTTCCTCCTTTCATTGCTGTAAATGCCTAAAATACCTTAATTATCAGTGCCTTAAATCTAGCACATTCTTTCTCAGCTATTAGCATGTATCTTAACATGCTGCTAAGCAATGCTGAGAACGGACAGGGGTACCTGCACTCATTTACCTCCATAGGAAAAAGCCCATGTTGTTGCCAGTGCCTCTGTTGCTAAACTATTCCTGGTGATTTGCTTCATTCAGGACCTCAGCTGACAATGTGAACCATTCAGTACTGCAGCATGGATTTTGTTCCCAATGGAGCCTGTGAGCCTTTCTGTGTCTGGCCATCAGCTGACAGGGAGACACCAGCAGGTCTTGAGGTGGCCCAAGGTGCCTGTCACAGAGCCATATAAGCAGGGGCTTTGCACAGGGTATGAGGTAGGAATATGAGGTGACATTTTCACAGGCAAGGCAGCCATGAAGTTGGTCTCTTTTATCTCGATATATGCCAGCTTAATTTCCTGAAATCTTGGTCTGCTGTGGCTGCCTTGTACTTGTACCACTGCAGAAGAACCAAAATAACAGGAAGCCATGGCTGAGAGTGGGGTCACCAAAGCACCCTCACAACACCAGCCTCAGCAGAATCCCACAGAACATTATTTCATCACAGCCAGATTCCTAACCCAGGGCTTAATTGCCAAAAAGGCAGAGTGATGTGGCTCTTCTGTATGCTCCCACATGCCCTTTGGCTTTCATTAAAAGGAATCAGAATATCAAGGAAAGGAAAGAAAGAAAACAAATATAAATAATTTAAATAGAGATTAGAAAGTGAATAGAAAAAAAAAAATAGCCAAAAGAGGATGTAACAAACACTGTATGTCTGAACAACAAGATTAAACCCTTCAATTACTGGTGGTATTTAATTAGAGAAACAAAAAATTCCACAGATTTCATTGAGAGCAGAATAATACCTTGGCTTGAAGCTGGTGAGTTTGCAAAAAACGATACTTATATTTCCTATATTTTCCATTTGAAATAACTCTTCCATACTGAAAATTCACTGCCACTCATGTACCAGGTCTTCATCCAGCTTCAAGGACTTAAATGGTCATAACAAAACTCAATAACTTCTCTCTTTACAGCTAAGTTAAGTCTTTAGTCTCATTTATGAATATTAAGATCTCAGCATTCAAAGTAGCTCACTGATTTTCTTTGACGAGTCTGTGGACTATTTTAGCCTTGAAAGGTAACAAAGAAAAGCAAGGATATGGACAACAGGCTTCCATTCACCACAGAAATGTATTCCTTCTTTGAAAAAAGTGTAAGATGCCTGCACATCAGAACAGTCCAAAAGCACCATAGACATAATCAGAGAGAAAAACCCAAAACCCAGAACTGGAACAAGACAGAGAGTGAAAGATGTAATGTGGAGAGAGACATCTGTCTTAATAGGTTGGCATTATAAAGAAGACAGAACAGAAGGATATAACCAAACAGGTTCTACCACTGGATTTCACCAAATTCATTGCTAATGTTTGAAACTTCACTGCCAGATTAATACCCCCTCGGGTAACTGAGGATGTCTGTTGTCTATTCTTGTTCTGTCATTAATACAGCAGAGGTCAGTGCATCACTGAAAAGATTTCTTGTCAAGAGTAGTTTACACTGTGTATGTTCAAAGCAAGGTCTGCCTCCCAATATCCCCTCCTTTGTGTGAACATCTTGACAGCAAAGCTACACACTCAAATTATTGGGTTTTGGGGTTTCCAATTAATTCTTGTTTCACATTACATCTTTACAACTGAGCTTGTGCAGATCACTGCAACCCAAACCCCAATGCTGAAGACTAAGCCACAAGTGTGTGAGACCTCTCACAAGGAGGAAGCAACTGCACCTACCAAACCTGCAGTCTTCTCAGTCAGAATGTCAGTCAGCCCCTTTCTGAGAACCTAGCTCTTTGCTTCCCTGACACTGAAAGTTAGCATTTTCTTCAAATCCCAGAAGGATTTAAATTTAATTTTAAATTTAATGTTAAAAAAAAACAAAAACAAAAACAAACAAGAACAACAACAAAAAAGGTAAGCAAAACTGAATTATTAACATTTATTAATTGGACAAAAAAGGTATGATTGTTGCTCCTGGGTTTTCAGCTGTTCAGATGGGCAGTGAAATGAAAATGATTCTTTCAAACAGTCTTACCCAGGTGTCAGTTAGCTGGGAATTTGTTCAAAAGATTCAGGTACTGACACAAACCCACTTATGGTTAATGTATTCATTAATGTATCATACTGTTACAGTAGATTTCTGAGAATTGATAAAAGGCTGCAAATGCAATAGTTTGTCTGTTTTCATATAGCTAGTGCCAGTCCTACCAATGGTCCAGAAAAGTTGCTCCTCCCTTCAACCTTGCCTCTTCCAAAATGTAATGTTCTTTGTAGCTGCTAATAGGTCATTTTATTATTATCATACATTGTTAGGTGTCACACCCTACAGAGTGAGGTGGTGCCTTGTCCTCTCCCTTCCTGGTAAACAGCTGCCATTATCAAGTGCAGTAATTTACATTCATTATGAAGTGATTTTTAAGAATCATATGAAAACTTTGGTCAACTAGATGGACGACAAAGGCTGGAGCAAGGAGTGACTTCTTATAAACCTCACATAGCTAACAAGGCTGAGAGCAAGGTCCAAGTGCTTGGTCAGGGCAAGCCCTAGTACCAACACAGACTGGGGGATGGATGGATGGATGGATGGATGGATGGATGGATGGATGGATGGATGGATGGATGGATGGATGGATGGATTGAGAGCAGTTTTTCTCTGAGGAAAAGGACTTGAAGCAGCTGACAGATGAAAACTGGACATGACTTGGCAATGTGTGCTCACAGCCCAGAAAGCCATCTGTATCCTGGGCTGCAACAAAAGCAGTGTGGCCAGCAGGGCAAGGGAGGGGATTCTGCCCCTCTGCTCTGCTCTGCTCTGCTCTGCTCTGCTCTGGTGAGACATCACCTGGAATACTGCATCCAGCTCTGGGGTCATCAGAACAAGAAAGACATGGACCTGTTAGAGTGGGTCCAGAAGAGGGACACAAAGAAGATTAAAGGGCTGGATAACCTCTCCTATGAAGACAGGCTGAGACAATTGTGGTTGTTCAGCCTGGAGAAGAGAAGGTGCAGGGAAGACCTTAGAGCACCTTCCAGCACCTAAAGGGGGCTACAGGAGAGCTGGTGAGGGACTTTTTACAAGGACATGCACTGATCAGACAAGGGGGAATAGCTTCAAACTGAAAGAGGGCAGGTTTAGATTAGATATTAAGAAGAAATTATTTGAGTGTGTTGAGCCACTGCACAAATTGTCCAGAAAAGCTGTGAATGTCCCACCTCTGTGTTCGAGACCAGACTGGATGTGGCTCTGAGCAACCTGATCTGGTGAAAAATGTCCCTGCTCATTTCAAGGGGGTTAGACTGGATGATCCTTAAAGCCTCTGGCCTCAACCATTCTGTCATTCTTTGATCCTATGAAACGCTACCAATTTCTGAAGCCCCTACACACTCTACATGTTAAATGCTCTTAAACTAACACAACTTGTAGACCTCCTTCACAAAGCTGTTTTCCCCATGTAGTTTTGTAGTGTTGCAACCACTACAGGTCTGCTTTTCTCAGTGAACCTGTACATGTATCAAGTTGGTGTAACTAAGGAGAGACCCAGAATGTGAGACACATATTTTGAATAAGTATCAGCTGTTCCTTAACCATTTTTATTTTTTTTTCTTCACATATTGCCCAGACAACATAAAATGAAACTCTTCACAAGTCTGACTGCTGGGTGATGCTGTGAAATTAAAAGATGACTTGGCTTGGCTTTTGGCCATTTGCATAGATATTATTAATGAGAGTTTGGATTAATTTAAATTCTGTTTTTAGCAGACTCCAGAGCCAGGATAAATACTGTATTTTGTGCACACAGTGAAGCTCAGTAACAAGTCTGTACTTGAAAACAACTTAAACTCATCTGGCAACCTGGGCACACCCAGTATTTTATTCTTCCAAATTCTGCCACATACCGCCCACTGTGGATTTACAAATTGGTATCTAATTGACAAATAACTAAGCAGACACCTAGATTCTCTTTTCTGTGTTGTGAAAGAAGAAACTGCCTTTCTCATAACTAGTTGCCCTACATCTTAAAGGCACTGTAGATTTTATCTGGACTAAAGGATTTTGCCAGCTGAAGTCCTGCTAGCACAGGTTTCTGCTGGTGGTTTTGAAAAGCTGCCCAGAAATGTGCCTCAAAGCAGCCATGGAGAATGGTGGGAGATATTATAGTGATGTCTAACAAGACTCACACCATTTAATTCACTGAGTGAAAATACACATTAGGGCAAGCTAGCTTGAAACCTTACTTCTTAAGTTCTTTAGCTGAGTTTGTTCTGGGTCAGTAGTCTAGGTCAGTTCTGTAATTTTTAGGGTTTGAAATAGGTGTTGTGTGCTAAGATTTAATTTTTTTGGTATAAGCTGCACACACAGTAGGAAATTTTTTTCTGTAATACTTCAGCAAAATTTTTCAGCTACAAGCCTGACCTGAAAACCAGCTGGTTTTAATATCTTGGAGAAGTAAAAAACTTCATGCAGTGATATTAGAAACAGCTGATATTCTCATTTATGCAGTAAAAGAAAAAATAATTTGGTGTGCTACTATGTACCGTAGTACCTAATATGCTCTCTCAATAATATTAAAATTTTTACATTCCCTGTTATTATTTTTCCTTCAACAAAATAAAACCTAATTTGTTAGCAAAAGTGCCATGATTTTGTGGAAATACTTTTGTTTCAACAGAGGACTCTTCTGAGAGAAAATAATACATACAGAAAATTACTCTGACCTGCTCAAATTAGCAACAAAATTGTATCTATATTTAAGGGCAGATGACATACACATTTAAGGAAGGAAAGCAGAAGCCTACTGCTGGCAAATATTTATCCAGTCACATTTAGCTTTGAATTTAAAAGAAAGTGTCAGAGATACACAAAGAGTGATGTAGTTTTTACAGGTGATGTGACAATTTTGAGTCACATCTCAGCTTTCCATAATGGGGTTAAACTAGAGTAAACACTAAGGTAACACTAAAATATGTCTTGGAGTTAAGTAACAAGAGCTCAGACACTGCAATTCTTAACACAAGTGGCTGCTGCAAAGGCTGTTTGCTGTACCTCACTACATCGTTTCTTTTCCAGAGCACATGAACAAGGTTTGCAACATGCTACCTGGTGTAAAGCCCCGCCAAGATTGACATTAGGGTTAGTATCTGAACCCTGAGAAGACAGTCATGTCCATGAAGTACTGCAAAATCTCAGCTCTTGCTGAGAGCAGCAGGACTAAGAAGCTCAAGAGAAGTGCAGGGCCAGATCTCTCCAGCATCCCTTCCAAATCTTGGGCCATTGAAAAATATCCTGCAGTTCATCCTGCAGGCATGGCTGAAGCTTCAATAACAGGTAGGCAGCACTTGAGAGATATCCCTAGCAAAATCTTCTAATTCATTTGAATTAATTTGTGTCCTTGGAGGACATGGATACACAGGCATTGTTTTGAAAGGCAAAAGTTCCCCATGGAGCTCCCATTCCTCTTGCAAAATCTCAGGCCTGTGATATCCCTTTGCTGAGCCAAATCAGGTGTGTGTGTGTGTGTGTATGTGTGTGTGTGTGGGTGTGGGTGTGTGTGTATGCAGCTGCAAGGTAAACTAATCTGACTGGAAAACAACCTATTTTTTTCTGAATCATCCCAAGCCGTCCCTAGTCCACCACTTGGTTCACAGTTCACAGCTGTGCAAGCTGCTGCAAGGGTGGTTCAGGGAGGCCGTGGGAGCAAGAAGCCATGAGCAGAGCAGTAGGAACCAAGCCCATTATGCATCTTAGGCAACACTACCACCAAATATGAAACCAGGGTCAGCCACTGTATGTGTTGCAAAGAAATGAAGGGAGGCACAATAGTGGGCAAACAAGTGCTGGCTTACAAGCCCTTGGCACAGACTCACCCTTGTGCAGGACACTTTAGGCCAACCCCCAAATCCCTCATAGTTGTTACAGAAGTCCTTGGTCCATACAAATAAAAGTGGGAGGAAATCAGAGCTGTAACTAAACTCGGTGAATTTAGGTAATGTAAGAGATTTCAAGAAGGGAAGTTCTCATGATATATCATGGTAAGGGAGAAACAGCATAAATTATGTACCTCGCATGTGGCTTGCAATTAGCTTCATCTGTGCATGACAAGCCAGGCCAGCCTGACTTCTAGTTTCACAATTAGTAAAATGTTTTAAACAGAGTATACATTCTTTGAAGTCTAAGTTTGGACCCTTATTTAGGTGCCTCCAGGGCAGGTTTCTGATCTCTTCTGGCTGTTTCCTCTTAGGAGGAACTGAATCACATCCTAAATGTGCACAAGTGCCGGCCTGGCTGAGGATGACTGGCTCAGAGGATTTGCCACTGGGATGGAGGTGTTGGGTGAAATGTGTGGCTCCTCACCTGGAGGGAAACACAATGTGCAGGGCTCCCACATCAGTGTATGGGGTGGGTAATGGCTGCTGATATGATAACATGCAACTGAGAAAAGTGTGAATGAACAGAATCCCCAGATACACCTGCAAAGGCATTTGCCCCAAAACAGGTCACATTAAAGAGGAAAATAACAATAATGAAGTTTGCTTAGGAGATGGCCATCAGCTGGATTAAATAGTAACCAGGAAATTACCAAGAGACTTCTAAAGTAAAAGGAAAAAGAAGTCAGCTTCAAAAGAAGTCTAAACAAAGTATTAAACTTCACGACGAGGGAAGAGAAACCTGGCCTGACAATGCAAGTCATCATGCCATGGTGTATGTGAGTTACAGGTGCCTGTAGCTCTGTGAACCTGGAAGGGGGTTGAAATTTTGTGGAGTTCTCATAGAAGGGTGTTCAAAAATTGTTGGTGTTTGTTAACATTCTGATTTATCTGTTGTAATACTGGCACAGATTCCATATGTGTAGCAAACCAGCCACCATGTCATTATGTGACATTAATAACTTAGTGACTAATTATTAATGAATCCCTGTGATTAAAACCACATGGGCTGAGCAGTTTTTCCCTGTGATGGGACTTAGCAAATTCTATCCTTGACCCACTGGCAAAAATACAGACTGGAGTGGAAGTAAGGCTGAAAAACTTTAATGCCAGTGTATTCATATGGCTTAGCTCTAAGATAATCCTTTTGAAATTCTGAATTCATTGACAATTCTGGATTTTTTTCCTACTCTTCCTCCAGCAGCACTTCATAGTGATTCATGGTAGACAGACACATATCCATTATCCTAGATCATATAAAAGGGTCTGTGTGGTAGGAATTTAGCTCTGTAATAATACTTTTCTACTGCACACCACTCCCCCATATTTGAAAAATATGTCTTAGTCCTGCTTGAATGTTCTTATGTACTTTCACATGTATGAAAGTATCAGTGTAAGATGTGAACTTCTCTAAATGTGTTCCTTTTGTCTCACATGAAAACCTAACTTTCTCTGCCATTACTAAATTTGGTGATGGTCAGAAGACTGTTTTTCCACGTCTAGTTAGAACTACAGGGTTTAAGAATTTTACTCTTTTTTTTTAAACCAGCACTTCACCAAGAAGTATCAAAATATTTCAGTGTGTGGATATGCCCATTTCATCTGTGTTTACAACAGAAAATCTTTCATAAATACAAAACAATTTAAAACAAGCACTTTTGATTTATACTGGGGTTTTTCATTTGTTGATACCAGATTTGTGCTACAGCATCATCTAAGGGCATGAATTTCATCCATATGAAGTGCCAGCCCACAATACCACTTCTGTCATGTTAAAGTGTAGGACATAGTGTTTACACCTGTGTTATGGTCTCTGGATTCTGACAGATGATACCTGATCCACTGTAAAATATGCTTGGACAAAATGATCTCTGCAAAATACATATTACATTTCAGCTGGCACTATGAGGTTGTGTGATTGTGTGTCAAGTAACTGCAGTGGCTGTGATCTTGTACTTTGTGCCCTAGGACCCAGCCTTTCATCGTGTGGAACCGTGGCCTCGGATGGTTCCACTGTTCAGGCTCCATGAACTGGGCCTCCACCCTCAATAAGATGGAGGACTTTTTGTGTTTGTGCAAGCCAGCCTGTTTTTCACCACTGCATCATCTGGTCTAATAAAAGATACTACTTCTCAGTGTAGGCATTGCTTCTCACTTGTAACCACTTGATAGTTCAAAAGTTTCCCACCCTGAAAGAGCATCATAATATTTCTGATTTCTTTCTATCATCAGAATAGTATGTGAGCAGAAAATGTCCATTATACAAATGAGATTCGCAACAAGGAAACTTCTCCAGGAAGAAGCCTTCAACTGGGTTGCTCGCACTGTGTTTGTCTGGGTGGAGAGCTGTGCCTCCTTATACTCCTCAAGATTTCCAGGGAACTCTGTGAGCATGATGCTGTTTCAAAAATGAGACTTCTGGCTCTGCCTGCAATACCAAGACCACAAATACAAGACAAACACTGATTTACTGTTTGTAAATCAGTCTAATTAAACAAATGCACAACTCTCCTTGAGAGAAAGTTGAACTGCTTTTGCACAATTTGTTTATTTAAAACAATTTACTGTGGCAAATACTGAAAAGCAGAAGTTCATAACATAGCTTTGCACACTGATTGGTTCATGTTACAGTTGAAAGGACATGGGATGTCTAAATAGCAGAACCTCTGTTTAAAACTGGAAGGCAGAAGTAAGTGAATGAGTATTCATCTGTTTCAAAGATGCTGAACTGCAAACATCTGCATGCCCAGTGTTAACGGTGATAAAATGCACCCACGCTAAGTAAGTTGCCATCATTTGTGAACACTGAATGCTTGGAGGCAAAAATGAACATTTTTATTGAATTGGTACACATTTTGTGTACTTTTCTATGTAGAAAATGACCTAGAAGCTTGATGAGAGAGGCAGGAGCAAAATTATCTTGAAGCAACTGAAAATATTATGCAGTCTGATATCATTTGTCTTGGTTCTGCTGCTCAATCACTCAGCAGTCATTTTTTTCCATGGTGTTTTCATACATTTTAATTCCACGACAAACAGCAGATGTCACCAGGTCTTATCTGAGAAATTGATCTAAGCAGCAAGCCTGCAGGCTAAGGAAGTGGCATGAGAGGACACTACAGCATGCTCTTCAGCATTACAATATGAAAGCTTTTGAAGGTCAGTCTCTGACAAATGGACCTGCTAACATTTCTCAGGGTAAGACATCCTATGAAAATTCTCAGTTCTTCCAGCAGACAGGCTAGCAACTGCGTCTCACCAGAACAGATGAAACATCATTTCCTCATTGTGCAGCTCTCCACTACAGTGGTTACACAGCTCAGACATCAGAAGTCTAACTTGCAATTCTGTGAACAAAACATCTATCACCTTTCTATCGAGTGCTAAACATTTGAATCAAAAAGAGCCAAGGCCATGCTTTTGCTCTGCCTAAATGAAAGAGACCTTACTGTAAATTTGGTGCATCAACTTCACATTTTGATTTGATTCACATAGTTTTCCCAGCAAAGACTGGAGGAAAAGAAGCTGTGCCTATCAGGCATGCCTACTTCAGTGACTTTCAATGACTAATCCTGCTTGACCTTTCACCTTCCATCTTCGCAACTATGGTTCTCAGCATTTTATTTTGTGTGCTTTTCTGAATTATTTAATGCAGGTGAAATGACTTGCTACTGAAGTTTTGTGAGGAGAACCATTTTTTTCCTTATATCAAACCACTCAGCATCTGTGATGAGCAAAATGCAAGAGGAAAAACCATCTCTTTAAAGGTGACTGGTCTAGAGATACAGCTGTAGCTCCTTGATCTATTTTATTTTATGAAAAAAAATGGTTGCACAAGCAATCAGCCCCATATTTTGCCCTCATCTGTGTTTTCTTCTCATATACATGCTTTCTCATCTGCATCAGTCCTGTGCAGCTATGCTGTACATTGGATTGCCAAATAATTAAATTTAATAATAGGCTGTACTTCCTGTTAGTTTTCTTCCTTATAATGTATAGTTGAATTACAGTAGCAGTGGCAACTGAAGGAGCAATGCACTGCAGACTAGACGAGGGAACACAGAGCTATGAGACAAGACACCTGACAGTAACAACAAGAACTACTTAAGCCACTGTTGCTATCCCAGAAAGTATCCAACTTCTGTACCCAGATGGGATATGGAGAAGTATGATCCACCTTAACAACATCTGTTCTTTCTGTCACACATTTATGCCAAAAAACCCCATCATCATTGGTAAGCATTGTATGAGCTTGGCTCTCCACCTCAAGTCAACTTAGCACAGTAGAGATGGCTCTTAAATGTCTCTATTTCCTGTCTTTCACCTCTCTGTGATTCACTCTTCTCCCTTTTTCTCCATGATCTACCCTTCCACAGAGACTTCACTTCAGAAATTGCAATGCAAATTGTGCTCCCACATTACTGAGAGTTTTTTAAGGTTGTACTCATGAGGAATATTTGCATCCTCAGCAAAACGAGAGGTTAAAAACAGAAGTTACTGAAATATGAATCTACATATGGTATCTTTCTGACTTTAAATACCCTGTATAGTTCTTGCCTCAGCAGTTGTACTGGTGCAGAGTTTACTATTAAAAACATCCAAAAGTGATGTGTTTTTAACTGTTTCTGATGTTCAGTTCATAGCTGTAAGGATTAGCCTTTTCCCAAGAAGCCAAGTTTTCCCATATGCCTTGAAATGAACAACACTGGAAAGCCTTTACAGACTGCTTTTAATGGAAAACTGCACGGTCTTTCCCTTTTTTCTTTCCTCAGCCTTCAGAATCCAGCTCTACTCCTCCTGAAAGCAGCTCCACTCTATCCTTTTCTCTGCTGCATTTTCAATGTTTAAAAGGACGCTTAGAAGGATACTTGACTGTGTCTTCTACTGAGAACCATTTAGCTCATTACAGGGTTTTTAAAAAGGCTTAAACACAGCTAAAATATGAATATGTGCCAATTATGACAGTTACACAGTACCAGTAATGCAGTTAGAATTTCTGAACAGGCATGACTAAAATGCCTTTGGTCTTCCTGACCTTCTGACTTGGGTGGCTGAGCCACTCATCAACATCTATTAAACTACTAGGATTAAATGACATTGCCACAGAAATTGTGATCTTTGGCTGCATTAGAATTTACTATGTATTTGTAAGTAAGTATCTACAAGGAGAAAAAAAAAAAAAACCAAAAGGAAAAGAGCAGGATGTGCACTGCTCTGATGGAGATGTGCCACAGCACTGTAAGGTCTACCAGCAGGCTGAGGCTCTGGTAGCTTGCTCAGGAGCAGTGCAGCCAGACACCCAGCTGGGTGGAAAGCTGAGGACGCTGTCTCAAGCTGTTGTCCTCTGCCAGGGGGCAAACACCCTCAGACATATTTTGTATTTTGAGTGGATGCCTGCAAATCAGCATGTTTGGAATTCTTTAGAAGGTCAGCTGACTACCAATTTCCTGGATGTACATTTGGCTTGGAATAGTTCTCCTATCCTTGTAATTATTCTGGCTTTACATGCAATTACTTGTACACTTCCTCCTTTTATATCGCTTACATGTTTAACTTTAAAGCTATTCCTGGTAGCTCTTTTCTAGAGAATTAGGAATATTGAGTCTTTTCAAAAGGTAGGGTAGTGTCGAGTCATTCTGCAACATTATTCTTAAAATTAAAAACAAAAAGAAAAAGAAAGCCTTTGAGGATTCTATGTAAAAGTCTACCAAATAATTGCCAACTTTGAGCTATTTTATGTATGATTAAAAATCCTCCTCTTCCTGATTACTTTCAGGAAGTTTGATACAAACATTACAGAGTCAGGATTCTCTTGGGTCCTTGTCAGGAACAATGCCGTTAACATAAAACAAATAAACTATATTAGAGACACCAGGTAAATCTGCTTTAGTTCTCCCCAGTATCCTTTTATATCTCAAAGATCTCAGTGGTATATACCCTGAAGTTTACAGGACATGTACTTCAATGTATTCCAAGATATGGGAAGTGGGAAGATTCCTCTACAGAAGGCCTTTGATGGGCTTTTAGTCTGTTGTCTCTGCTCCTGACCTCGGGGTTTTGACATTCTGCTGGAAGGTTTGAGACACATTTTTGCTGATGTTTTGTTTTGGCATATACACCAGACAAAATAGATTGGGTTTGCCTCTTCCTTAGCCAGTTTGGGTGGTATTGGTATTGGGGTGAGATGACAGCTTGGTGCACCCTAGCGTTATTGAGTTTCCACTTAATCAACTTTATAAACAGTCTGACATTTTCTTCCCCTTTTTGCTTGTGATTTTGCATTTGTCCAGTTTTTAAATATTTCTGTTGGTGACATCTGAAAAAAGTGCTTTTAATCATATCCTGAGCAAGGGGTCTGATACAAGAGTTCCTGGCATTACACACTCACACATATGTAGAAAGAGTGCAGCAAGGAGGGGAAAAAAAACATTAAGTAGACGTGAAAAGGCTACTACAATTATTATTTTTTTTTAATGTGGTGTTGCTTTCAGACATATTTAGTGGTTTTCATTTGTATAATTCTTTTCCTGTAAAAATTTTGGAAAACTTTATGCGAATAAAACACAAATTCCCTAGCATGTCTTTTTCCAGGCTGTAGTAAAAACTACAAATAAATCTATAACCTTTGCATCTTACTACCTGCCTCTCCTGACATGAATATGTCTCAAAAGCAGAATTTATTTTGACAAATAATAGTGTGAAACTGCCATGCTATATCTGGAGCTTTGAAACTCGCACCACAGGATAACATAGAATCATACAGAATCATATAGAATAGAATAGTTTGTGTTTGAAGGGAAATTTAAAGGGCATCTAGTCAAGCCCCCTGGGATAAGCAGGGACATCTTCGATGAGATCAGGATTGCCTGGAGCCCATCCAGACTAAATTCAAGCAACTGTGCAGCGTGGCCAGAAGGTCCTCCTAAGTTTCCACAGCCCATTTCCACTGTCCTATTTACTGGCTAAGTCATCATTTGTGCTTAAAAAGGAGACAATTACTCCAGAATATCTGAAAGCCACATTTTCAGCTGCAGCTCTGTTTTGCATTCTATTTACTGCTTCTACTTATTTCTGCATGGTACCATCTGGACTCTATCTCCTTCCTACTTCCTCATGATTTGCAATTTCCTAAGTTCCTGCACATATTTTTTGTATTTTATGGACAATCAGCAATTTTGTAGCTTCACAAATACAGCTCCATTCCCTCACTCTATTTTTAGCTCAGACTGGCTACTAGGAACCACAGCCTGCTAGGGCAGCTGACTCGTAGATGAGCCTGGCAGATGGCTCAATTCTTTCCCAAAAACTAAGCGACAATGGACCTGTCATTTCTAATCAGCCAGTTGATAGCAACTCCTCGGATATAGCTGATTCTTGAGTTGAGTCCCCATATGTTGCCTGGAAGCCTCCGTGTACCCCATCCCAGCTCACACCGACTGAGTAAACAACCTCCATTCACTCCCAATTGACTCCTCTTGGGTTTGTGAGGTTGTAGAACACTCTTCCATCTGGAATGGACATACGATGATCACCCAGTCCAACTTCCTGAGTAACTGCGGGCTGACCAAGTTAAAGCGTGCTGATAAGGTCGTTGTCCAAACGCTGCTCAAACACGGACAGCCTTGGGGCATTGACCACCTCCAGGACCGCCGCTCCCCTCGGCAAGGAAACGGCTCCCAGTGTCCAGCGTAAACTTAAGGAGCAGCTTTGAACCATTCTCATGAGTCCTGTCGCTGGGTACCAGCGAAAAGAGCTCAGCCCTCCCTCTCCACGTCCCCTCCTCATCGCCGGCCCTCAGCCTCCTATTCTACAAACCAGAGAAGCACACAGCCCCACGCTACCCTGCAACAGCAGCAGCTTTTTGCTGTTCAGGTTTGCTCGGGCTCGTTTGGTTTGGGCCCCGCCTCGGCAGGGAGGGTAGGCGGGCCGAGAGAGAGAGAGAGGGAGGGACGGACGGACGTGGAAGCGGCATCGGGATCATCGGCGCGGTGTCCCGGCGGGCAGGAGGCGGCATCGGGATCATCGGCTCGGTGTCCCGGCGGGCAGGAGGCGGCATCGGGATCATCGGCGCGGTGTCCCGGCGGGCAGGAGGCGGCATCGGGATCATCGGCGCGGTGTCCCGGCGGGCAGGAGGCGGCATCGGGATCATCGGCGCGGTGGAGGCGCGGGAGCGGCGGCCGCAGGTGGGAGCGGAGCCGCGGTCGGCGGCTGGCGGGCAGCGCGGCGCGCCTGGCTGGGGCGGCGGGAGCTGCCGGCTCTCCCTCCGCGTTCAGCGCTTGCCGAGCCGTGATGGCAGCAGAGCCCTGCCGTGAGTAGGGCTGCGAGGCGTCCCGGGGACATCGCCGGCGTTTGTCATCGCCGCTGCCTGCCCTGCCTGGCACCCGGCGTGGGGGGAGCAGCTTCTGCTGCAGAGCCGGAGCACGGGGGCTTCACTGCTGCCTGCTCCGCTGCCTCTCTTCCTCATTTACAGCAAACTGTGAAGTACTACAGATCAATAATCTTCCTCTTATGCATGTGGAAGGCGTTCCTGTTGTGTTATTTAAAAAAGAATCAGGCAAACAAACCCCACGTCTCTGAGTTAGTCGCTTTTTAAAAGCACATTTCCATTGTTGCTGAGCTCTGCTTTTCGGTAAGCTTCTATAAGCTTGCCAAGCCGGGACGGAAAACAGTTCAGAATATTAACTGTAGAGTCTGCAAAACAGATGGAGAAGTGGGGATAACATGGTGGTGACTGTAATTCTGTCTCTATTGCTTCTAGGTACTTAACAACAGCAAAAAATGAAAGCTTTCCCATCATGTCTCTCCATGCAGTAGCGCTCGCCAGCTTCAGCAGAACAGAAGTCTTCAAGCACCCCTGCTCTGAGAAGGTGAGGCAAGGGAGACCTCTGAATAGTGGCTCAGTGTGCTCGTTAGCCAGGCGTGATCTTGGTTCAGAAACCAGCTTTTAGTTGTCAGTGGACGTAGTAAGTTATTTTTAAATGCTGGTGTACTTGGGAAACACAGTCCTAATATTGGATGTGGTGGGAGCAAAAGGCAGACTTCTTTTATAGCAGGAAGATGTCAAATTGTCAGTGGCTTTTTTTCTGTTTGTTTTTGTTATGGCAGTGTGCTGTGCTTTCCATGTGCTTCTGTTATATTTCCTTATCGCTGCTCTTTAATCACGCTTTTTTATTTTTTTTTATTTTTTTTTTTTTGTGGTTGTTGGAGGGACAGCTATGTGGCTTTTTCCCCCCATGATGTAGTTGAAATCGTACCTGAATTCTGATAAGAACCGAGAAGTGGGAGCATTGTTTAAAAAAAAAAAAAAAGATAAGTCTTAAAACTCGGCACCCTTAATAGCTGTGCTTACAGATAAGGTAGCTGTATTTATCTTGCTGAGCAGTTGGGATACTTGCATCCTAGAATCTGCTAATTGCTGAGAATTTGTTAATTGTATTGAAAACAATGCTTAAAATTTTAATAAAATAATTTTAAAATAGTTCCTTCTTTATCCACTGATATTGACATGTGATATTTATGTGTATAAAGCCTGCCTACATGCTAGTTTCTCTAAAGCAGTGCAGAGGGGGAAAAGATAGAAAACGCTAGCAGATACTGAAAAGAGTATTTTCTAAGCATTGGCATAATCAAATGGTAAATATTTTAAATTAAACAAAACTATTTTTTGCTTGAAACGTTATTCTTCAATTAAAAGGGAAATTCTCTGTGGGTTTTAATTTCTTCTGCTTTCTGTGAGTCTGAAGAGTATCTGGACAAGAGCTGTACTCTGAGTCACCTCACTCTTCCACATAGGGAGTGTAGAGTTCAACAACCTGGGGTGGCCGAGGACAGCACACCTTTAACTCCCTTCTCTTGTATGGCATCACAGAATTGAGGGGAGGGTGAGAGGAATCCTGGTCGTGCTTCAGTGTGCAGACATTCTCACTGATGTAGGGGGAAGGCATAACACCTTGGTTAAGTGCCTTTTAACAATGTCCATGTCAGAGCAGGGCATCCCTTTCATTTCCCTGGTTTCTGTGATGTGCTCTGCAGGTCCATGACATACCTGAGGCAGTAGGGAGGTGGGGGGACAAATTTTAGGTCCTCACAAAGCATTTATGAGCTTAGGGGGGATACCTGTTGCTTTGCTGTCCTAAGTGTGTCATAGTCTCTTGTTGGAATTAGCCCCTGAGTATCTGCACTAAATTGCTTCCGCGGTTCAGCTTACACTGGTTTGACAGTATGGTGAATCCTGCTTTGAGGGCAGAAATACTGAATTGGAAGCATCATGACTGCAAAAAGTGAAGTGCTGATCTGGTGCAAACCTGCTCAGGCAGTTCAAATGCTTTCAAAATTTTGGTCAGCTTATACTGGCAGGCTCCTCTGCCAGGTCGAGTATTATCTATCTGTGTCACCTATTGTGTTATGCTGGGTCAGTCACATTGGTGATAGGAACCACATGTACTGTATTCTATCAAATTAGGTGACATGACCACACTTGATCACAGTTGTTATAGCTGGGAGATTTAGCAGCACATGGATGAGATATTTGTGCAGTTGATCTTCATAGATTTAGCTTATAACTTGTGTACTTCTAAATAGATGCTTCCAGATAAAAAATGGTGGTTCCTTGAATTCTTTTCCATTCCATTGCTGTTGTTTTGGTAGGTACATGGGCATCCTATTCAGCATTTTGTCTTCTCATTTGTGCCTTATGCACATATTTAATCCTCCTGCTGTAGAGAGTTTCTTTTGATCACCTTCCTTCTGAAATGAAATCAGAGATGCAGAGCTGAGGTGCCAGGTGCCCTCCAGACAGTGCATGATCCTGGGGAAATTTTCAGGCAGCCAGAAATATAGGTAGTGGTTAGGTCACTGTCAGCAGCCTCAGAAAAGTGTTCTTCCTGCTGGGATGACTGCGAGACTGAGGGTATCATTAGCAGAGTGCTGTTATCTTATAACCAAATTGTCTGCCTCTCTGTTCTCATTGTAGTTAAACCACAAAAGCCTAAAGGTGGCGTTCACCGACTCAGCGTGTTCTTCAAATCCCTCGGTGAGGATTAGCTGCCTTGCTCCAACGCCTCAAATCTCTGTTCTCTCAGGTAATGCCAGTTTGTTCCAAATTGTCTCCCACTGGAGAGTTTTACTGGTGCTTGCAGCACTAGCAAAAGCTGTTGGTGTTTGTGTGTACTAAACAAGTCTAGTTTGTCTGAAGAGGGTTCCTTGTTTATTGGCTTTGAGGGTGGCACATCATCAAAATACTTGATACAATTTGCAAGTATAGGTGTTTTTTGCCTTTTAATGGTAGTTTGGCCATTTTACCTAATGCTGACATTTGTGTATGGAGGGTGTGTGAGGGTGGATCAGGTTTCCCATAACAGTTGTGGATGCCCCATCCTTTTAAGTGTTCAAGGGATTGCTTGAGCAACCTGGTCTCCTGGAAGGTGTGTCCCCACCTACAGTGGGGAGGTTGGAACTAGATGATCTTTCAGGCCCCTTTCAGCCCATAAAATTTTACTATTTTTTTTATTGCAACACTAAATGTTTTGCATAGAGAAGATGACGTTTGCAGCCAAAATTGAGGTATTGCTGTGCAATTGAAATGTCAGTAGTTACCAAAATATCTTTCCCTGAAAAGTTTGAAATATATTTGTTTGAAGGTCAGCTAGTTTTAAATTTTCCCATTCCTGTCCTTATATTGCCATGGCTGGCTACATTGACAAGATGTGTGTTTGCAAGTGCAGACAGTAGAATGTGCAGTTTTTCTGCTATTTCTGCAAGAGCTTTGTCCTGGTAAGTGGCAGGTGACTGATCCCTATTACTGACATACTCTGGCTGATTTTGACCTGGCTTTACTAGGATAGCTTTGCTAGGAGCACTTAAAGTTTTGGTTATATGTGATGTTCTCAGTTTTTTCAGCTTTTTGCTTGATGACTGCTGGTCTTCATATGGACTTGCTGTTCCAAAATACATGGGGGGTTTTGTTTTGGTTTTGATCCCTTCATTAGTAAACTTTCTTATTATGTTGTTTGCCTGCTTGCAAGCTTCCAGGTGAGAGACTCATGGAGAAGTTTACTGTTTTCCAATGAAATATGTTCAAGGAGGGCAACCTCTGGGCAAAGTCTGGAGTCTGCAAGACTTGCTGCTTTTTTCACCAGCAGTATTTAGCAATCCTTGTGGTCCTAACTAGGAATTCTTTGTCCTGGACATGATTGTTCTTGATTGTATCTATTCTTAGAATTTTACAACCTACTTATCTTCCCCAAAGGAGATAATTGTTAACTTCATTGTGTTGATGTGGTCAATGGTTTCTTCTTGAACATAGACTTTGTGTCTAATCTCTCAATTACTTGGATTATGGAAGTTCCTCTGGGGCTTGTTGGTTTGTTTGTTTTTGGGTTTTTTGTTTTGTTTTGTTCAAGGTATGGGACTTCAGTTTATTCTTCAAAAGCTACTGGTTGTAGTGCACTTTTCTGTGTCCTGGTAATGTTGCTATGTCTACCACTAAAAGCAGTTTTTCCATTTTTTGTCAAGCTACATAGGACCTTGGCAGTGTTTTTCTTTCTTTCAGATGCATTATAATGATCTTGCTGTGACAGAGCTGTTTGTTATGGTTTTGGCTAAGTGTTGTCACCCCATGAATAATGGACTGAAGTTTACTTTAGCCATTTCCACTCTGACTGAACTGAAACATGCAGGCACATTGACCTCATATTACTGAGTGTATTTTTTGTTACTCTCTCTGCTCTACTGATCTTCCATATGACTTGCTATAACGTAATCTTCTCTCCTATTGGCAATAGGACCAGTACCTGTATCAGTAATAGTTTTGTTTTCCTGTTTTGTACAATAGTGATGGTTTTGAGCACACTGACAATCAGTCACCATTAAAGTCTTAGCTAATTGTGTTTGGATAGTAGCAGAATACTCTTGGTTTATTACCTGGCCTTTATCAATGACAGAATTGCTTCCTGAGTGCAGAAAGCAAGAGCTTTCTTGCAGGAAGAGGCAGCAGTGAGTGATGAGTGAATTCAGCTGTTACCTGTCTTCTCACCTGTGTAAGAAATGCTATACATTTTATTCAAGTTGTGTATTAACCTTTTCTTAGTATTGTTTCCTAACCTCTTGTTTTCTTCTATTTTCTGAACAGATGAATCTTCAAGGCCAGCAGTGATTGGACATGCTGGAAGTTTTGGATCGTACCCAGGCAGTGCTGAAGCTATCAGAGACATTCTCGTGTCTGTTTTAAATGCATCTGGTTTGAAGCCCTCTTTGGTGTTGGAGCAGAGCACAATGCAGGGAGCTGAGCATCCGGACAGTGATGTGGAACAGTGGGAAGAAAGCAGTGCTGGGGACAGCCATGATGACAGCGACAGTGATTCTGTACATCACAGCTCTGCCTGTACACAAACAGACATTCGGTTTACACGGCCCCGGGCATGTTGGAACAACACAGACTGTGATTCTCCCAAACCTTCCCTGGATACTTTCCCTTGTCCACATTCTACTGGTGGAGATCCTGCTGCTTCCTCCTTGAATGGTTTTACCCTTTCAAGCATGTCCCCTCTGAAGCGTGACTGCTTTACCCAGGTGACGTTAACAGGAGGCACCGTCACATCCGCTGTTGTGCATTCTGGTAAAGAATCTTATACCTGCCCTGAAAGAGACTTGGCTTTCACAAGGTTGCTTTCAGATTCAGCTTCTGGTAAAGCAGATCTAGTGAAATACCCTTATGCCGTGGAGCCTGTGCCTCTCAGCAACAGCAACAGCGATTCTCCCAGTGGCCTTTCCCAGTCAGAGCCAGTCAATCTGACAGGTAACTTTACAGGTGTGTTTTTGTTGAAAGATCTCTGGAAAGAACTGTAATTGAAACAGGCCTTATTTATGGTGATTGCAAATAAAACAGATGCTGTCTTTCAAAATAGTAGAGAGGAGAGAAAGAGCTTAAAAACCAAGGAGAACTAGAGGGGTGGACTTGATAAAATGGGAGGTGCTCACACATTTGCAGTAGGCATCTCTCAGGATGCAGAAATGCCTCTATAATACACAACTGTTGATAAAATGTAAAAGTTGCTGATCTGTGTGAAATGTCCACTGGCTGAGCTTTCTACCAGCTTTATCTTGTCTTCACTGTTACACTTTTCCCAATATCAGATACCATGGATCTGGGCATTGGGTAGTGATTCATTGGTGTGTGTGGGGTCATGTTGTGATTGGCAGGAGCTGGAGGACAGGAAGTCCTTGGATTCTGGGGTTTTGGAGGCAAGGCATTATCATCCAGTTTATTATGACTCAATTGGCTTGTTCTGAAGCAGGACTGTTTTTTCTTTTCCCCTTTCCAAGTGCACCTGAGGTTTTGTAGACACAAGCGCCCATCTGATGCAGAACAGGTTCTTTATACCTTTCCCTGGTTTCCTGACATATGGATAATGCTGTGTGTTGTCTGTGAAGAGGACTGGCTGAGGGCTGCTAGTAGAGACGTTGAGCAGGGTGCCTTCTGTCCCTGCAGTGTCAGGGGACTCCGGGCAGTGTAGGCCTGTAGGTGGGGAGTTGTTCAGTGGGAGAGTGCAGCACATGTCCCTGAGATGGCCGGGGGAGCAGCTGGCCTGGCCCTGGGGCTGTGTGTGCCTCCATGAGATGTGCCAGCCTTCCTGGGCTGCAGGCTGGGGTCCCTGCCCTTTGACTGAGGCAGCAGAACAGTCCCCTCCTGTTTAACAGCTCATACTGATAGGGGCAGCCTTTGGTACAGCAAGGTGAAACGTTTTGGTTTTGTTTATAAGGGGCGTTAGTGGAACTAAGAACTTAATTTAGGGCCACAAAAATGATCAGATGGATGGAGCACCCCATCTATGATGACAGACAGAGCTGGGGTTGTTCAGCTTGGAGAAGGCTTCAGGGATACCTTGTAGCAGCCCTCCAGTACTTAGAGGGGGTCTTATAAAAAAAATAGGAAGGGCGATGGGATATTAGGAAAAAGTCATTTACTATAAGGATGCTGAGGCACTAGCAAATGGTTGCTCAGGCAAGTTGTGGCTGCCTCATCCCTTTAAGTGTTCAAGGTCTAGTGAGTGATCTTTGAGCAACCTGGTGTATTGGAAGGTGTCCCTGCCCATGGCAAGGGGTTTGGAACAAGGTGATATTTAAGGTCCATTCCAATCCAAACCCCTCTATGATTCTGTGATGATAGATTATAAGTTTCAGAAAAATATTGCAGCTGAGGTCTGATTTTTCTACTGGAATAAAGGCAAAGAGCAGGGAGTATTAATCTTGCCTTTGTATTATAAAAAAATAATACAAAGTCTGGGTTTTGTTGGTTTGTTTCAGTTTGGGTTTTTTCTTCTCCCTTTGGTCAATGGTAGTCCTAGTGGTGACACTCTACCAACCTCCACTTCCAGTTTCTAATCCTTTCTAGCTATTCACCCAGAACTCCAAGGTTTGAACTGGCAGGAGGGTCTCAAACTGGCATGTGCTGTTGGAGGGCTGCGTGCTCTTAATAACACCTCTGTCCTCTGGGACAGGCTCTTGTCTTCAGTTAGTATGGGGCGATTATGGCTGTTTCCTGCTGCTGGGTGTTGCACTGGCTCCGTGCCTTCAAGAAGTGCCCGTCAGGGAGAAGGAAACCGCACCCAGCAGTTGGGGCTGGCTGAGGCCAGTCACACGTGTTTGGGGAGCTGGGTCTGGAAAGCACAGCCCAGGCTCCCGGGGTCAGCGGGGACTGTGAGACACGTGCAGAAGAACAAATCCATCGTGCGTGACTCGACCTTCTGGCACGAGTCGGATGTGTCACAAGCTTGTGTTGGGGTAGTAGCGCTGCTGGCTCTCCAGAAAACAAAGGGAGCGAGGAATGTGGCAGCCAGGTGATTGAAGAACAGCATCCTTGATTTTACTAAAAAATACTCCTCAAAAGAGGCAGGATCCTGTTAGACACTTTGCATTGTGGTATGTTCTGTCTGCCTTAGACTAAGGCCTTTTCTGTACAAAGTGAAAACTTCTGTATTTCTCCATTCCTCGTTGCTTTTAACCATTAACACGCTATTGGGTAGCTTGGGTAATGAGGTCTCATTCTCTCCTGCACTGTCCAGTACTCTGAGGATGTGAAAAGTGAATAGCAAAATGAAAAAGAATAAATATAATGTGTAATTTGAGGACAGGAATTACACAATAGGATTTCCTGATTTGCTATTCTTCTGCGATTGCTGTCTCAGAGATGGTGGTTTCTCACAGAAGAATTGCTGAGGGATGCACAAGATACAAGAAAACTATGTAGTATCACTTAAATCAGAATAAATATTTTTCTTTCGGTGGAATTTAATTTTTGTTTAGTGGGATTTTCTCTGGTTCCCTGAAATTCCCAGTAGGCCTTGTTCTTACATTTGAGGCCACCAGAGAATGGCCCTCATTCAACCTTTTGAAAAGGCTCTGTCACTGTTAATGAAGAGTTTGTGACTGAGTTTAGTGTTTTCTGGGGGCTTTGTTGTGGCCAGTGTGTCACTGGGTTCACAGGCTTGTTCTTGCTTTTAACCTCTACATACATCAAGGTCCCTTCCTTTTCTGGGTTTTGGGGCTCTTTCCCCAGTCCCAGCAGCCTCCAGGCAACAGTGCTCAGGGGCAGAAGGGCAACCAGATAACTTTTCTACATCAGACCCAGAGTTGCATCCCATTGCTGGATGTGCTGGGCTTTTTCCTGTGCATTTTTTTACATTCTCTTTAAAGATGAAAGTGGGTTGTAAGAGAGAGAGATCACATTAGATTTCAAAATTATATTTAAGCTGAATTGTGTCTTTTGTTTTAAAGAGAAAGTAATAATTGTCCCATTTCCTTATTTCTGCTTATTATTTTTAGTTTAGAGAGTAATATTTGTTATCTTAACTGACAAGAATGTAGTTTATTACCAAGCTCTAGAGCTTACCTAGTAAGATGAATCATCAGGTAGGTATGAAAATAACTTAATTAGCCCATTAAATGTGTTTTGAAAAGTCATGTTGTCAGCCTTTCTGTTTTTCCTTCATGGTATACACAATGGAGGTATTAATAATTCTGTACAAAACCTCTCCATCTGTGTCGCTACGCTCGAGCACAGTATTGACTTTACAGCCTGATGTCATCAATGCTCAGGGCAGCGTAACATGGTTTCTCTAAGTATGGCAATATAAATAATCCAAACTAGGCCTGAGAGCCAGTGCCCCTTAGCTGGAGAAAGGTTTTACATAAATTATGACCATATTTTGTGGGAGCTCTGTGACTTTTAAACAAATTTAGGAAGGGCATTTTTTAAAAAAATAAAAATCCATTGGTTAAGCAGTGCTATCTGCAAAGGCTTTAAGTGGTGTCTGTGTGGTGGCCGTTTTCCACCACAGATGGTCTCTTTTGTCCTGTAAACATCATGAGAGTGAAACAGAAATTGTGTGAGTTCCAAGGTCCAAGAAGAGGCAGTAAACACCATTAAAAACCTGATGTGTGCCCTGCTGTGCAATGAAAAGTTCTTATTGGAGAAAAAGAGATTTAAATTTATTTCTCATACTCATCAGTGACTACCAGTAGAACAAAACTTCAATTCTAGGAAGCAAGGAATATTGTGGTTATTTCCACAGTTGGATGTACTACCATTCAGCATGTATTGCATTTGGAAGCAGGAGGGAGATTTCCTCGGGGTATGGAAAGATAATGGCAAAATGTTTTCCAAACTTAATGTTTCCAAACACAATGCCAGCATTGATATGGGGAATCTTTTAAGCTGGTGCATCTCTGCATGCCCAGACAGCAGTGAGATTTGTGTTTCTTCTGGCAACTGTGAATGAGCAGAGTGCAGTTAGGTGGCTGCAGAGCATCACTGCAAATCCAGCCTCAGGTTCTGTTTGTGGTTGTCCCCAGCAGCTCAGGCTGTAGCTTGGAGAGAACTGGTGTGAGAGGGCAGTGCTGCTGTCACAGAACAGCATTTAAACTGTGTTTCTCTGGTAGTTGATGTTCATGCTTCAGGTTGCCAGAATAGTTCAAATACCAGTGCGTTGCTCACATTTTTCTCCTCTGTAGCTTCTACCACAGCCTCCAGCCCCAGTGGTGTTCAGTTTTGGGAAAAAAAAGTTCGCTTTGCTTTCTGGAAGTCCCTGCACGCATCATGGGAGCTGCAGAGAAAGAAGTAACTAATAAAGCTTCTTGTTATACCCACAGCTTCTACTTCTCCTTTGAATATAAGTGCTATACCCTTGAATCGTTCATTGCAGGACATCTGCATGCTTCCAGAGGATGTGGAAAAGGTGAGGACAACAAATACTATCATCATAATGTTTTTGACGTTTTATTGTGGCAAAACCAAATGACGAGAGGTGTTTCTCAATAAAAGAACTTCATGATAGATGTATTAATCTTTACAAAGACTCTATTTTCCCTCTTCTTACCCTCTATGGATGAACCTACAAACATAAAATGCCTATTCATAATTTGTCTTCTACTCTTGACCCATTAATTAAGTATTTTAATTATTTTTAAATAATGGAAATATATACAGGAACAATGTATGTTTCTGCTTTTCATTCCATTATTTCCCCACACATTCTTTGAAGGCAAACTTTAACATTAGTAACTTTAAAGTTGTATTAGAATATGTTACATAGATATTGTTGCAGCTGCATGCATATGTATGAGATTTACCTCCTGCTTTACTATCATAAGATGGGGAGAGGATGGGGTTTTTTTTGTGTGTGCTTATGATGAGCATGTGAGATTTGCTGTGAAAGAATTGCAGTATGAATAGCAAGCACAATAACTCTGAGAGCTGCAGTAATTCAAGCAGTTTCTCATGGTTTCTTATAAGGGCCCCAGACAGTCTTAGGTGTGTTGCCAGATAGCCAGTCCACTCAACCCTATAAACAGAGCTAAAGATGAGGAGCTAAAGCTGTCACACATAACTCTGTGTGCTAAATGCTAAGCTTTTCCCACAGTGGAAAAAGAGGGGTTAATGGATTGCAATGAGTAGGATTTAATATAAAAGAGCTTTAAAAATGTGCCTAGAAAAGGAGATTTTTTTTTGCTGGGCTGTGTGCATGTGGTCCCATGTCCTGAGCCCAAGAGGTAATCATCATCTTTGTGCACAACACTGGTTTTACTGGAGTAGCAAGTTCCGCCTTTGGTTTGAAGCTCTCAGCATCCATAAGGTGCATTTCAAACAACAAAACCCACTAAATAAATCCCACACCAAAGCTCAACAAACTTGGACTACCTTTTCATGTTGTTTTCTATGAAAGGTATCTCAAAAAGGAGACGATGTTTCTCTATCTGTGGTGTGGGACCTAAAACAAAATAAATTTGTTTTCAGACACCAGGACACCAGTGAGCAGGTATCTGGATTAGAAACCACTATCTGAGCGTGGAGTGAGGCAAGATTTTATCAGCTACTACTACTGTGCAGAGATTGGAGGGTGGTGTGATTGCAAGTTAAGAGATAGCAAGAGCTCAGTCTGTTATGAGGAAGGCTGCCTTTAAAAAAACCCCAAAGAACAAAAAAAAAACAAACCCAATCAAACAAAAGCCCACAAAACTTAAAATATTTTTAGCTTGTGAAGTAATCTCTTTGAACTTTAGGACTGAAAGTTAGGTTACATGTGGTGTCAGTCAGCAGGTCCTGGAGTTGTAGTTGTGGGCCAGGAAGGAAATGGGTCAGATAATCTTAAAGGGGCTTTCCACTGATGTTAGTGGGAGAGGTCAGAAATGACAAGGTTGGTGTGTCACAGCTGAGTTGGAACTGCTTTGTAGGGTGAGGGAGCTATCAGAAGGCAGAGCTGAAGGTTGATAGTCATGCTGAGTACAGGAGTCTGTGTGTTCTGTTTCAGGTTTTTGCAATGCAGCTCTCTCAGATACACTCATAAAACATAATACGGTCAGATACGCTTTTATCAGCAGGGCATGCTGATAGGCAGTGCTCTGCCACTAATTTGAGACTTTTTGTATCTTTAAAGTAGGAGATATCTCCCAAAAGGAAAAAAGGCTTTTATATTATTTCTTTGCTAATGGAAAGATAGCAAACTCCTGGACTCCTAAAGTTCACAGAAAGTTGTTTTTGGGGAAACTATGCACCAAGCAAGTAATACTAATTGGTGTTGGGAAAAAGATAAGTCTCTTCAAACACCTACAGGGACTTGGGTGCTCTCTAATGCTGAGATTAATCTTGCCTACGTGTATTTGTCTGTGAGCTGTAAGAAAGCTGTGCTGTTGGTTGTGCTCCTTGAGATTCAGCTATTCCTAAACACATCATGATGTCTTTCTTTGTGGTTTCCATACAAATTGTGGGGAAGTCATGAATACTGATGTTGAATGGTACAATTTTCTGAGAATAAACCACTTTTAGAAAGCTTTAATTATCCTGCACTCAAGAATTTCTAGCCTTGGATACTGCCATAGGTTTTTAGATGTAAGTTTAGTTTTGCACATGTCAGTTATGGGGAGAGAGTATCCTGGGTTTTCTCTGGGTTTCCACCCAGGCACCTGAGTACAACTATCTCTCTGTGATGTATCCCCTTTTGAGCTGAGACTGGTGTGGGACCTGTGTCCAGGCCATCAGCACTGCCCTAACTCTTTAACACATGAAAGCATTTTCCTAGCTCCTGTAGAGCTAGGAAAATACTAGAAATACTTCCCACCACTTGTAGATCTACACTCCATGCAAAACTTGCCACTTCAGGCCTCCTCCAGCTAGCATGTGTGCAAAACTGCTTGTACACATTGACTTGAAATTAAATGTTAAATAGGTTATTTGGATGCATGCTTGCATACTAAATAATGCAGTATAACTAGAAGACTACATCTCTGAAATGCATACATGTACATCAGTTAGTCATGTAATCAAGCTCATTTTTATCTAAAACTGGGTAAGATAAGAGTAAATTGTATGTTATAATCAAGGGTGAGACAATTATCTGGGCAGTTGCCTTTTGCATATTGCTCCTGAATTGCCCTTGGGGTGGTTTTTTTGAGTTTGAATAAAAGGTCAGACAGGTTTAAATTTTTATTTATAGACTTGAAAAAGTGTGTGTGTGGGGAAATTATAACATTTCACTTCATCTTAACTAAATATCAAATATGCTGTGTACTAATGAGCATTCCAATCTTGTGTCCAGGAAAACGCACACTTTTTTGTTGCAGATATGATTATAGCATCACTAGAAAAAATGAAATGTAATATCCTAAGCCAACAACAAGCAGAGTCTTGGGGTGTGGAGGAAACGAGTGGATCAGATGGCAGCTATCACACTGACTCAGAGTTATCTTCTTACCCTGGAGTGAAGAAGTCTGATTCTTCTGTTACCTCTTCAGATAGTGGTTATGAAGGCAAGTTATTTAATCTAGAACGTAACCTTGTCTGAAAGCCTTTGCTGTTTTTTTCCTGTGCAAGAAAATACTAAACAAATTGGGGTATTGCTTGGAACCACATCCTCTGTTACTTTCTTTGAGTCTCTGGAGAGCTGGGTCCATTGATGATCATTATGCCACAGCTGTTTTTCCTGTGGCTCACATACTTTCTTTTGAATGTTCGTATCTCTTTTGTATTAATTAGAATTTTTTTTTTTTTACATTAAAATGAAAATGTAAGGTTTAAATGCCACAAGCCAAGCATGACTGTCCACAGAGCATGCCTGTAGCTGGCTGTTTTTCTTTCTCTGCCTAATTTGGGGGTTTTTTTGGTAGTATTTGCAGTTTGGCTCTTCCCTTCTGTGTTTGCTTCTGTATTATGCAGATGAGGCCATGCAATTGATTTGAGTGAGACTTCCCAGAGTTTTCATTCACATATAGTTTAAGGCAAGATAATACATGCTCCTAGCATTATTATGCTTGAGTCAGCACATGAATTTCTGAGTTTAGTCTCTTGGATAGTACAGTTCTTAGTGATGAATCGTAAGTCTAAATGACATAGCTTCTGTGGAAAAATTAATGTTGTTCTTGGACGTGAGAAGGGGAGAGACCACTGGCAAAATGAAAGATCTGGATTTATCACTACAAGATTCTGGCTAAGATGCTGAGGGACGTACTGTATGGCTGACTCCTAAGAACTAGCCTGCTCTGTGTATGTATAAAAACAATTAAAATTGCTCTATAAATTCAGTCTGTGTGCTAAAGTTTAGGTAAGTGAAGAAACATAAATTTCAGCCACTTATAAATGCTAGAAAAGTTTAATTCATCTTGTTCTTGTCTTGGACAGGCTGTGCTTTGCTGCCTGTCAGTTCCCCAGTGCATCTACCATCACGTCATGAGGTCACCAGATTTCGTTGCCACAGTGACTCAGAGGATGAATATGTAATTATTGGTAAGACTTTAAAATTCTAACTGCAGAAACAGATAGATTGTTCAGTTGAATCTATTCCATTGTTTGGGAATTGTCTTTGTTGAGTAGATGTTATTGGAGGAGAAATAACATGAGAAAATGGAAACAACTATGTGTGTGTAGTTCCTTTTTAGCACACATGGAGAAATACCAGACTGCTGCAGTGTTTCCTTTCTAGGAAAGAATATCTTTGCTGGTTTGACAGTGTGGTGAGCTGACCCTGGCTTGGACACCAAGCAATCACCAAACTGCTCTGTCACTTCCTTTCTCCACTGGAAAGGGAGATAAAACATAAAAGGCTTGTGGGTTGGATAAGGACAGGGAGACATCACTCACCAAAAACTGTCACAGACAAAACAGTCAACGTGGGGAAATTAATTTATTGCCAATCAAATCAGCATAGCCTAATGAGAAATTAAATCAAATTTTAAAGCCCCTTCCCCCCACCTCTCCCTTTTTCGTGGGCTGAACTTCTCTTTCAATTTCTTTACTTCTTGGGGCTTCCCACACATCCTGTTAGGAGCCTGCTGCAGCACGGGCTTCTTCCCTCCAGGTCACAGACTCCTTTAGGCATTTTCTTGCCCTAGCCTCAGCTCTTCCACAGGCTGCAGGGGCATCTCTGCTCCCCCATTAATCCCCACGGGCTGCAGGGGCACTGCTGCCTAACCAGGGGCTGTGCCAGGAGCTGCAGGGGAATCCCAGCTCTGGCTCCTGGAGCACCTCCTGGTCCCTCCTTCTCCACTGACCTTGGTGTCTGCAGGGCTGTTCCTTGTACATATTCTCACTCCTCTCTTCAGCTGCAACTGTGCAGAGGTTTTCCCTCCCATTCTGACTTATCACACAGGCTACAGCTACCACCATGGGTACAGGCTCAGCCTTGGCCTGTGGTGTGTCAGTTCTGGAGCTCTCTGGCATCTGGCTATCTCAGACATGGGAGAAGCTTCTGCCAGATTCTCACAGGAGCCACCGCCATAGCCCCTCCTGCTACCAAAATCTTGCTGTACAAACCCAACAGAGAGACACAAATTATGTCTAAGGATTAAACCAAAGGAATGTGCATGAAGGAAGTGGGGAACTGGCACAACCTCAGTCAGCTATAGCAGCATTGTTTGAGAAAATTTAGGACATGATAATTTCCTAATGAAACAGATTGACTCAGTTTTAGGCAGCCTCTCCCTCTGCTTCAGGACTAGAGCAGAATGTCTCTGTTCTCTTTTAGTCATATGTGCTTTGCTTCTCTTTAGGACTTTAGAAGCATTTAGTTTGCTTCTGGTTTTTACATATACAGAAATAGAAACCCTTAAAAGTGGCCTGTTCTAACCTTTGTTTTATCTCTTCCTGGTAACAATTGGATTTTTATTATTCTCTTTGGTTTTAGAGATTTATTTTTTCCTCTCATCTTTCCCTGATCTACAAGTGAAGAACAAGCTCCCAAAAGACTGCATTCCTAGTAGCAAGAGTTACTTTGAGATAAATGGGAAATAAATGGGAAAACATTTGTCTTGAGAGCAATAAGCATGGTCAAAACTAACACTACCAACGTGAACACCTTACTGGCATAAGCATATTGTGTCTATGTAAACATAATGAAGTATATCCTTTAATTTCATTCATCTCACCTGTTACTAACACGTTTATAGCATTATCATGTTATGTTTGTGATTGGTGTCTCCAAATATCTGTCACTGTCCAAAAAAAAAAAAACTAATGTGGCTCTGTACATTATTATTTATGTTGAGTGACTTCTGTCTGCTTGACCAGCAGGCACTTAGTCTCTCCTTATCATTTCAGCTCTTGAAGGCAGGCTGATGGTGATGATAGGATGAAAAGGTATTAAGGAATATTCTTCATAATGTCAGAGATATGCAGAGGAGATGAGACTCCTTATGCCTGTTTTACAGCTAGTGCTGAGGTTATTTCCCACATCCAGGAAGGGTGTTGGAAAGATGAATATATTTGAAACTGACACTGTGGTAGCACAGAAAGTATTTTTAAAACAGTGCAGAGTAACAGATGCTTTGTTTCTTAAATGGCTTGATAAAATTGTCTCCTTTACTGCAGAACTTGAAGACCTTGAAAATCTGTCTGTCGACCCTGATGAAAGGTGTGTATCTTCACTATAATAGGCCTGTGGCTCTGCCTTTTCTGCTGGAGCAGCTTTCTGGTGGTTCTTCTGGCTGGGGCAGGGAAAGTTGTGGGAGTGGTAAATTGGGCCCTCTCAAGGAAGGGGAAGGAATGCTGCTTGACAGCAAATGTCTCTGGTGCTTGGCTAAGCAGTGTTTCTCTGGTCCCTTAGTCTTGCTGGAGGGTGGTATCTGTGGCTCTTTGAGGGCCTGGGTGTATCAAAGAAAGAGGGTACCAATAAAGGAATGTGAGAAAACTTCTCAGGGATGCAGAAAAGGCAGTGGAGATGCTGATGACATGCTGCTATTTTTTACTGACAGTATTCCTTACCTTTCAGATCATCTTTTGAACCAGGCAGCAATTCTGCTGAAGCAACAGCCCAGGAGTTGTGCAGAGCTTTCAGAAAATACTGGTTGCAGACAGACTCTGCAGTTCAGCTGTCTGGTTGCCTGAGCTCATCTAAGCAGAGAGTGAGTCTGATCTGAAAACAACGAGCTCTTTATTCAGTTCCCCAAATAATCATGGTCTCACTGCAGCTGCTTCACTGCTAGGAAAAGGAGGAAGCTATGTTAAAAAAAAAAAAAAGAAAAAGAAAACAAATACAGATGAGTGCTTACAGTTTATTTGTTCACTTTATCTAGATTTTTAGAAAATGTCTTCTCTCTCCAGCAATTTTCAGCACATTTAAAACATATAGTTGTGAACAATCAGGATGTGCTAGAACAGATATGGGGGAGTTTGAGGGTGGACTACATGCAGGTGAAAACTGAATTTTAAAATACCAGAGTATAAAGGGAGATAAACTTCTCCCACAGCATTTAACATATGTTCAGCTGATGGGCTGCTTATATTCATGAGCTTGTCTTTCCCAATAGTCTGTGCTGAAAGAAGAGATTCCAAGAGAACTTGAATCCAGTTTGAATCTGGCTGAAGAAATAAAGATCATATCCAAGTTGAGAGGATCTTCTGGCTGGTCCCCACCAAGATCACAGATTATATTTAATATTCATCCTTCAGTCAAGTAAGTATTGAGGGATCTGGGGATTATCATTCAGTACAGTGTGGGGAAAGCTGATGGAAGGAGCTAGGGTGATTAACTGATCTAGTGCATCTGCAGGTGGTCTGTGAACAGGTCTAGAGCTGGTGCATGGCACAGCCTTCTGCAGTGTGTCACCAGCCTCACTAGAAAACAGATGACATCTTTTTCCCTCTCTTGGCACGTCCTGATTAACACAGCACGTGCAATTTTCCACGTGGTACTACACTTACTGTTTGGTGGTATGGTGGCAGGGTACTTAGCTCCTGAAAATTTCATTTTGTGACACTGCCTGGAGAATACTCTTGTCTTTCCCTGCTGTCCTGCTCATATTTTATGGATAGCTGGTTTTCAGAAAGGGGGAGGGAGGCACCAGGTCATGTGTGAGGAAGTGGCTGCCTCACCACCCTGTGTCAAGTGCTGTTAAGTGCAGACAGTAAGCAAACTGACTGTTCCTTGTGTTGCTGTGGGTACAGTTGCTTTTTCAGTTGCAAATGTAGATTTCCCCTGACCAAACCCTATGCCACCTTAAGAAATGGAGAACATTTTAGTTCTTTCAACAAGTGTTACAGAATCTCCCTTCTTCATGTAGAGGAGTAGGAGTCAGCTCCTGAGGTGGACATTGTCTTTGGTGCCAGTGTAGCTCTTTTGCACTTTGGAAGAATGTTAACTAAAACTGTCTTTTGGGTGCTGAATGGTCTAACTATTTGCCTCTATATACAGGAGAGATGCGGTGGTGGCTGCTCAGAACTTTACGTGTGTTGGTTGTGGAACCCCAATAGAAAGCAGTAAGTATTACCAAAACTGGCAAAAAGCCCCTAAAAAGTGCAGTACTTGTACTGCAATCAGTACTGTAATCAGACTATAATCCTCACCAACACAGATGTAGCACAATTTTTAAATTATCTGAGCTAAAAGGCAAATCTCATTGTTGGATGTGTCTGCGATAGTAAAACAGACAGTGGGATCTTTCCAGTGTCTGGAATTTTTCATACAATACAGAATACAATACTTGATAGATGTCCTTCTCATACACAATAAAAAATTCATAACAGTAAACCACAAAACAGAAAAAAACTATACAAAAAAAAAAAATTAAAAAAAAAAATAAATCAAGCTTCCAGAATGGAAAGTGCTGGTTTTGCATAGTCCAGTTGTTTATTTTAATAATTCTTTCCCTGTGCCAATTTAGACATTCCCTCCCAAAAGTCTCTTTTTAGAAACTGTATGCAAGCTTACAGAATCTGTGGTTTTGTTCTTTTGGGGTGTCTTTTTAAAACTTTTTTTTAGATCTTAATCACAACATCCCTCTTGTGTTTTTTTTGGATTTTTTTTTGTTTAATTCCTGATACTTTGTGAGAACTGCTTGAAAGCACAATGATTTACAGAACTGACAAGTGGACCTTACCTAAGAAATATTTGAAGTGGTGCCTAAGTCTTTTCTGGGTCAGTTCACAAGAGCAGTACTTGTGATATCCTGTAATGTATCAGCAATTTATGATGGCATATTAAGTTGAGCAAATAGGAGATGCTGTAGTAGCTGGAAAAAAACCCATTTTCTTGATGTGAAAAGGTATTGTACAAACATGACTCCAAAATTGGTGGAAGTATTTTTGTGGTGTGTTTTTACCTTTCTTTTGTGGTTAAAGCAACAGGGGTTTTTCTAAGATCTTATGTTGATAATTATAATCAGTTGAACAAATACGGAAATGAGGAAACCTTTGTGTTCTAATGCCAAGTACAAACCTTGTACACGTGTTCACCACAGTAATAAACCTCCCCCCAACTTTAAAGAATAAAACAAAAAAGATACTTTTCTCTTCATTCCGCTAGATCAGAGTTATATAGACAGACTAGGCATACAGACAAGAATTGTGTCCATAAGTTTTTTAAACATTCAGGATTTCACTGCTGTCTGCCTGCAGAATATATCAGGAGACTCCGCTATTGTGACTACCTGGGGAAGTACTTCTGTGACTGCTGCCACAGCTATGCCCAGTCTTCTATTCCTGCCCGAATACTTTCAAAGTGGGATTTCAAAAAATACTACGTGTGCAACTTCTCCAAACACCTACTGGACAGCATATGGCAGCACCCCATTTTCAATGTGTCGTCTATTAACAAAACCCTCTACACGAAAAGTAAAGAAATGGACAGGGTCAGGGTAAGTGTGGCTCTTTTTATTAGGAATTTCTGGGTCTGAGACTTTCAGGAATAAGTCCTTAGGGCAGGATATCTGGTGTGTGTGTGTGTGTGTGTATGTGGTAAGAAGGAGGGCTGGTTTTCTTTGATTTACCCCATCACCACTTCTGGGACTTGCTCTCTTTTCCCTCAGGTGAAGAGAGCAAAGAGAGGCATTTCCAACCTATGCCAGAGGTCTCCTTAGCCCTGTTGTCTTTGGGGGGCGTTTCCTTAGTGGTTCCTGGTTTTAGTGCATATAAGGGAGTTGGTCTCCTGCAGTAAATATTTATATCTTCCTGGCTTTTGGATGGTGGAAAGTTCTGTAGTTTTTGAATGACTCCTAAATTTTGTGGAAATTAGGGGAAACACCCTTGGCTTATGTAAGAGCTGTACCTCCTAGAGCTATAGGGAGAGTGTTCTGCTGAAGACTGCAAGTAGGCACGTGTTCCCTTCTTGGCTGAGGAGACACTTACCTGTTCTTACACAGGTGTGGGTCTAGTATGCATCAAAACCTGCAGCCATTTTTGGCATAGGACTTGCTTCACTTGTCAGGGAATAAAATTAGCCTTTGCCTGCCTTTGTCTTTCGTGCATTAGAAAATCCATTCGTTTAATACTATGCTAAGTGTAAAGTTCCTTTTTTTAGGTGTGTTTTTGTGTACTTGCAAGGGTTGCTGACTCAAATAGTGGTGTTCCTCACTTAGGAATATATAAAAGAAATGCTTTTGATTTGAAAATGGCTTTGTTTTTCTTCTCCATCTTTTAGGAGGCACAAGAGCAGCTTTTTCATTTAAAAAAGCTTTTGAAAACGTGCAGGTTTGCTGAAAGGTAAGGACTGTGATTATGCATGAAAAATAGCTTAGTAAACTGTCCATGATGTGTTTATAGAGCCTTCTCTAGAGGCATTTGGGTGCAGTTTCATATAAGTTGATATGATCATTAGAGAACTCTATTAACAAAATTGCCTTCTATTGCAGTGCAAATGTTGAGTGAAGTCCAAGTTTTATGTGGTAGCTGTTTCTTGTAATGTAGTTTGGTTTTAAATGTTCGATGGTTTTAGTTAGGTGTGTATTTTTTCCTGTTCTGTTTCTATTAGGTTCTCACTCATTCTGAAAAGGTCAAAGATACTTATCTCTCTGAGAATATTTGTCTTTAAAAAATATGTTGGCTTTTTTTAATTAACAAGTGTGTTCTTTGACCATTTAAAGATTTCTTCCAGAAATCTGTCATAATGCTCAATTCAGTTCATTTTATTAAAATATTCAAATGAAGTAAGCAAAAGTGATAAACGCCAAAACATGACCTTGCTTGTTGCTAGAAGTGAAAGATTTCTGGTGTTCGCCTTCCCAAACTGTGGGCAAAACTAATACGTAAACATGTGAATTTATTCACTGCAGAATTGCTGATCTTTTCAAGAACAGGCATAAGCAAAATAAGATTTAAAAGTAGGTTCCATTTTCTCTTTGACATAGACCTCTTTTTTATGCATCAGTTACATGTTGTTCTCCAAAATCAAACAGAAATGTGTTTTTGTCTCCCTTTTGTTCAACTCCCCGTGATTCCATTACTGAAATAAGTGTAAGGTTCATCACTCTACCTTCTATCTGCATCAGTAATATTTTATAAGCAATAGCTCTATGTCCAGTGTTCACCTGCTCACCAGAAGCATAATTTCACCCAGTAGTGATCTGTGCAGGATAAAACCCCTCAAAGTCTTCTTTGGAAAGCAAATAAATAAACCTGGCTTATTATATTAGATACTATATGGGATTTTACCTACTTTTCCTGAGGTAGGAGAGAGCCTTTTACACATTATTTAAGGATTGCTGGGGTAACTGTGTATGGCAAGTCCAAATGCATGTTTAATGAAGGTGGAATGCATGTTTAAAGAAGGTAGTTCATTCTAAATCCCAAACCTCCCAATTTTTATTAAAGTGATCTCAAATTGGAAAGGGAGATAGCAGGAACTTGCCTTGTATAATCCCTGTGTGACTAGAGAAGTGAAAGAAGCTTATTCTGGAAATGCACTTGAAAAAACAACTTTTTTCTTACTTTGGGTTTTATTTCTCTTTGCAGTGTACTGAAAGAATTTGAACAGGTCCCCAGCCATCTGACAGAGGAGCTGCATCTCTTCTCACTGGATGATCTGGTGAAGATCAAACGAGGGCAGTTACTGCCTCTTCTTAAAGATATTCTGAAGAGCTCCACCTCTCATGTAGATGGCTGTGAGGTAATGAAAAAATAGGGCTTTTCGTGTCCTTGCAGCTGCTACTGTAAGGAAATGTCCTTGCTGCCATTTCCAAATAATTTTTTTCTTAGATTTAAATCCTACCCTTTTGCTATTGTTGTAGCTCTGTCAAGCGAAGGGGTTTATCTGTGAATTCTGTCAGAGCGCAGACCTGCTCTTTCCATATCAGACTGCCAAATGTAAAAGGTGCAAAGGTATGTTCCAGACTGAATGTTTTTCTTTCTTGGGGGAATTTTGGTGTATAAAACCATTTAGACTTACTTTAAACACTGAGAACTAGCTTCACTGAAAGCACGTATATTTGAAAACCTGCATGTGCATTTGGAAACCATGGACAGCATGTATCTTTGAAATACAACCTGTGGCAGCTGTTTCATATCAGTGAATTCAGAGGGCAAAACCAGTGATTTGCCTGACCATGGTTATGCTTGCAGGGGGAGGCTATTTTTTGGGTCTAGGCATGAGAGAGCTGTTTTATCAGACCTTGCCAGCATTCAGTGTAAATTATTACAGTGGTGGTTGTTGTCCAGGCCTTGCACTGCTTCTGTTTACTTCCATGCTGAAACGTATACTATAGAACATCATTCAAGGAACACAGCTATTGATTCATGTTTTTTAATTCTTTTTTTTTTTTTTTTTTTCCCTCTGAATGCTGCTCTGTATGTATAAACAGAGTGCAAAACATGCTTTCACAAAGCATGCTTCAAGTCTGGAGGCTGCCCCAAATGTCTGCGGATCTCAGCTCGGAGGACTCTCTCAGAAGGTCCATCACTGGTGCCTCAGTGAAACTTGGTTCCTCTGACTGCTGACTTTAGAAGATGCTCAGAGCCAAATCTTCAGGTGCACGACTAAGCATTAAATAATGTTGTTTTAGACATTACTGTTTTTAATGCATGTCTCCTTTATGGGGGGTAAAATAAAAAAAATAGAAAAACAATCAATATCAACTTTATTATCATCATCATCAAAATTCACCCCAATGGAGTTTGATCTTCACCGTGACAGACTGGATGTTAATTTTTTGGGCTGCCTTTTGTTGCTATGTTTTGTTCTTGTATGTAAGAATTTTAATACTATATTTTTTCATGTAAAACTGATTAATCTCTGTAATTCTGCAGATAATGTATAGATAGTAAGTGAATGTTGCAAGTGGTTGCCCATGTTCGATTTTGGAAATGGGGGAAAAAGTGGTGAAGTGCAAAATCGTTCTCTGAAAAGCTTTACAATAAATAGAAAATACTTGTCTGCAAGTTTTAGGCAGATGCTCATCTGAAATTGTTATGGCAAATGCTTATTGTGAACCAGTGAATTTTAAATTTCTTTTAAACACACCTATGCAACAGCCTGTGGTGAGTTTACTTGGTCTGCTGCTCGGTGCTCTTCACACTTCACCCAGCTGGTCCTTCACCCCATTCCTCAAGAGGACAGAGGGAGAAAATAAGATAGAAGAACTCACAGATTGAGATACAGACAGGGAGATCACTTGCAAGCTACTGTCATGGGTAAAATAAAACCCTTGAATTGGAGAAAATTAAATGTATTGTAAATTGAGTAGGGTGGTGAAAAGCAAAGACTAAACCAAATAATTTTCCCTTACCTCACCCACTCATTTTCCAGGCTGAACTTTGCATCTTCATTCCCAATTTTTCTACATTATAGCCTGCCCTACGTGGTGCAAGGCAGATGCAGAATTTGGGTTGCTGTCAGTTCATAACTGTTCCTTTCTTCTACTCCCACCTCCTCACACTTTCCTCTTGTTGCAGTGGGGATCCTTCCCATGGGCTGCAATCTTTCAGGATAAACCTGCTCCTGTACAGACTCTCCAGGAAGATGTGGTTCCTTCAGGAAATACTCATGTGTTCCAGTGAGGTCCTTTCCATGGACTGCAGGGAAATCTGTGCTCTGATGCCTAAAGCACCTCTTCCTCCTCTTTTTTCACTGACCTTGGTGATTTTGCTGCTGTTTCTCATGCTCTTTCTCAAATACATGTTCTCAGCAGTATCACCATCGCTCAGCCCTGCTCTGTGTCCATCAGATCTGGCTGGAAGCAGCTGTATCTGGCATGGGGCAGTCCTGGCCTCTTCACACAGGCCATCATGCAGTCACCCAGTGCCAACATCTTGCCATTTCCACCAGCTACTCCAGAAGTTTCTTTCCAAATCACTTAGAAATGTGAAGATGGATGGTGAGGGATCAGGAGAGATGCTCCTGTCTAAATCCACCCTCACACTTGCAGACAGAGTCCTTGCCTGAAGGTGAAGTGCTGGAAATTGAAAGCAGCTTTCTTTTCCTGCCTGGTAGGTTAGTTCTAATGAAGCCCTTGCCTTCAGAAAGATAGAGCAGCTGCTCAAACCTGTAAAACCATTTTTGTGTTTGTGCTATGGAGTACCAATGAACAGAGAAATCCTAGGACCTGAAAGTACAAATCAGAGTTCTGATCTCTCCAATACGGTGCTGTTAGTATTTTTAATTTTTTGTTCTCATTTTTTGCATTTTTCCTGCTCTCCTCATCTGCTTGCTCCACCTTTTAGCAAGGAAAGGATCTGCCACCTGGGAGTGTATGAGTTCACCTCCACGTTAATGTTTACGGTACTCCTAAGCTCACTAACACTTCCACTAATCTGTTTTTTTCTGTGATCAAAAACAGCTTTCCTGCTTACTGCTCTGAAACAAGATTACCGTCTCTTACACAAGATCACCAATGCAGGGTGAGATGTGGTAAGAAAGAGCCTGCTTTTGCAGCTGCCTGTATTTAATATTATGCAAGAGTAAATTCTCATTTAAGTTGGGTGCACAACTAACTGAGTCACATGAAAGGCATTGCTTGCAGGGATTTTGTGCTTACGAAGGAGTAGACGTGAATGATCCTTCTGTGGGATAACCTGCAGGGCAGCTGAGTATGTCTTTTTCACTATTCATTAATTTAGAAGAGCTGATCTGTTTTCTGGCTGTGCTTTTCATGAATGTTCAGGTCTTACTAAGCAGTAGCAGTGCACAGGAGGGGGAGTGTTGGACAACAAGTTTCACATGTGCTCAGTTCAGTCCAGGTCTCCGCAGAGCCGGTACAGCTTATCCTCACTAATTATTGCTACCTAGCACAGCACAGGTCTGCAGCAAGAGCAGATCCTCAGTGAGTTGGTAAAGCTGGAAAGCAAAAGACCTGAGAGGATCAATATGCTTATAGGCCAAGTAAAACTGGTTAAAATGTTCTGCTGCTGAAGCTAAAGTAAGAAGGACTAAGCTGTGAGATGCCAGCGGGTTGGTCGCGAGTTGGAAGGAACAACTCTTTTCTGCGTTTGAGAGGATACTGCATTTGACTGTTGGGTCTGGAGGAGGGTCATAACAAATCCACATTCTTGTGTACTGGTGTCAGCACAGGATAGCACAGGAACACCTTGAGGCTATTCACACTGAATGTCTGTCTTCTGTGGTGAGAAGCAAGGCACGGGTGACTAGACCTGTGGACCCGAGGTGTTCTCAGCATTGCTGAGGTGAGAGTGTCTTTTATCAGCTGCTATCCTAGGACTGAATAAAGCAACCATCATGAAACTGAATGCATACATTATCTTTCTGTGCTGGGTGACAAAGTGGCTTGGACAGAAAGGAATGACTTCTGTGTACAAACCCTCTAAATGTCTTTAGGGTGTAGCCAGGTTCTTTGAATCCAGTTTTGAGACCCATTAAGCTTCTCAGATCACTACTGTGCTCTTGCTGAGCATATCTCTACAGCTAAGTACTGAGTTTGGTTATTTCTGAGGCTATACCAGATGATAAGGCATAACCAAGACAAGAATTTAAGAAACAAAAGCTATATGGCTACAGTGAACTTCTTTGCAGGAAGTAAAATCCTTATATGTGTAATATATAAAGTCCTTATATGTGTAAGCTCTGAATTCTTTGACAGAAGCAGACCTAAAAGGGGTAGGAAAAGTCGGGCCGGTTCAAAATAAGCTGCCTGCTAGCTAGAAAGCTGAATATATTCCACACAGGACAATTACAAGAGACCTGATTTCTTCAGCTAAGGAAAGGGAGCTGTCACACTTGTCTGTTTGCATGAGCAATAATGACCAAAGCTCATTCTTTGAGTTTTTATGTTGCCATGTGGATACAACAGGAGCACTGCTGAGGACACTACTGGAGGAGCATTCTCAGGAGCTTTTGTGAAAGAGAAACCTACTCCTAGCTAACTGCCCACCTCACTTCAGAGGCAGAATTCACTTACAGACAGTATTATGAGTAATTTCTGTAGGCACAAGGTTTCAAAGGAATACAATACCGATATCCCACTCTTGCAGTTAGCAATTTTGCCTACTTCTCCAATAGTTACTTGCTTATACTCACTTATATTTTCCTTCTTAGTTTCAGTTGTAAGTTTTCTGGAAGTGGGAGTGCTTTGCTAAGGCTTTGTGCAGTGCATTGAAGGCAGGATTTTTCATGATGCATCATACAGCTATTACTGTAAACAACAGAATAATACTAATTATCAGGTGCAGTATGGCCTCACAAATACGGGTCTTGTTGCAACTGTAAGCAAGTATGTCAAGTACTTAAGTAGTTTTATGGGTCTGTATAATTCCAGAGATGTCTGCAACACCCATCAATGGCCAGGATCCAAGAAAAAGTGCTGAAGTCAGTATTAAGGAGGAGCTGAGTAAGAAAAAATGCAGTCTTCTGAGGGCCTTATTTCAGTGGTCCTTTCCAGTGAAAATTTTTTCACTGCCTGGAGGTCTTTTCCTCAGGCTGAGAATTGCCCTAGTCAGAGCATCTTGATTCCAGTTTCCTGCTAGCATCTGCCTGTAAATAAGAAATGATGAAGTCAGCTTGAATGATGGATAGATGCTTGCTCAAGAGAGCCCAGAGAACAGGGCAAAATGCTTGTGGAGCATGTTTCAAAGTGAACTTTTAGCTGGCAACATCATTTTATTCAAGTGCCTGTCTTGTCCCAACACTGTGTTGCTGGTGCTGTGAACAGTGCAGTGTCTGGATGCTCATGGAGCTGTTTGGACAGTTGCAGGAGTTGAGCTGGACTGATTTTTGACAGCTGCACCCACTGCCCTTGTGTCACTTATCTGAAATTATCTGACCCCCTTTACTTCCCCCAGCAGCAGCAGCAGCAGTTCCTCTTGGATTCCTTTCTCTGCTATTTTAGTCAAGGCATTTCCAGTTTTCCATAGAGGCAACATGAAACATAAAACTCCAATGTTACCAGCCCCTCTTCTCCTAGGCCTACTTGTTTTATTCACTTTCTAAGCCATTTTTGCCTCCTTACAGCCCAGATGAATGTCTTAGTGATAAAACAAATAATGTAATAAAGTACTTTTGCTATTCCATAAAAGTTAAGGATGATACTAAGGAAGATGTTTGGAGAGGAAAAAAAAAATAAAAGAGAGAAGCAAATCTCTTGAGGTGTTGTCAGCTTGAAGAGATGAAAAAGTGCTGTCACGTCCTTAGGAAGACCTGCTTGCTGCTTTAGGAGACAACACCAAGAAGCATTTCCTACAAGAATGGGATCAGAGTGCCTTGCATAAACTAGCAATAATGTGGTGTTGTGGTCACTTCAAAGCAAGTCAGCGACTGCCAAAATGCTGCTGTTGTCCATCAAGGAGCATGATGTGGGAAAGGAGAATTTATGTGCCTCACCTGGGAGCCATTTTACTTTGCTCTCATCTCTGTCCAAGAGTCACTGTGAATCCAGCTCCCCCTCCCTGAGTTCTCAGAAGGTGAAACAAAAAGCTGGAATGGTTTTACTGGAATAGGATGTTTTTAGACCTCCTACGCATTTCATGGACGAGGCAAAAGAATGTATTGATTTATGTCTTAGCACAGAGGATATATCTATGCTTCTATAGCAGAGGATTTCCTAAAAGCTAATTTGACCTATAATAACATCTTTCTGCAATTGAAATACTCTTCTCACAGGAAAATACTTTGGCACAGCATTTTCCTGGGTTGGCACAGCATTAACATGGCCAGCATGTTGTGCTGTGTCACACTGGAAAAAGTATTTGTGGTCTATGACTGAAACAGAGCCACAGGGCTACTTAGAAGTGTAACAAAAGACTGAGAAGTCACTGAAGTAGCAAAATATGATGGGGTGAGATCACTTGTAATTAGAGAAAAGTGTGGGTAGCAAAATGCAAAATGTTTAAGCTAAGGCTTAAACAGCCCTGAGGAAGAACATTACAGATGTAGACCATCAGGTTGTGCAGAGAGGAGCATCTCTAACCCTGAGAGACACAACAGTGATGGAGACAGACTTTCCCAGAAAGGATGAAATGCCCAGAGAAGGCTGAAGAGACTGTCTCTTCCCTACAGTGAAGAAAAACTGGATTATGTTTCATCAATGTATTAGTCAACGTGTTAGCAGCACTACTCATCAGCTGTCCCTCTCAAGAGCGCTGAACAAAGAGCTCTGGTTGCTCCAGCCTCCTCTTGAATTGCCTTCAAAGACACCTGGCTCACTCTCCTTGCTGAACAGCACTGCATCCACTGTAGGGCTCCTTCTGTAGGTCCCAGCAGTCAGGCACAAGGCCAGGGCCAGAGCTGGACAGGCTGGATTCCCCTAACCCAAATCCCCAGGATTTCTGCATCTGTCAGACTGATGGGAAAGCAGAAATAGCTACCAGCATATCCCACACACTTCCTATTTCAAAATTGCGTTCTGGGTGCTTAACACATGTGCTTCCCCTTTCACACAGCAAACGTGCACAACTGCTGCTCCAGCAGGTGCTGGCTGCTGATGGCCAAGATGTTTCCTTGCATCAATCTACCAATTACTCCAGCCAGGAGATGGGGAAATCCACAAACAGTCCATCTACTGGGTCCTGATCAGGCCTTTGATGCTGGGTCCAAGGCCCATCTCCATGGCAGTCTTGTCTCAACACTGTGCTGAGTGCTCAGCAAAGGAACACAATGACATTATTCCCATGCTTTCCCAGCAATTTTCCTTACATTTTTATCTCTCTAGACCTCTTTTCCACAGGGAAACTCTCCAGGCCATCCTACCCTATCGTTTCATCTCCAGGTTTCTGTGGATACCTCATTGACTCCTACCTTCCAGGGATTCCTAGCTCCCACAACCACACCTTTTCTCCCTAGCATTTTCTCCCTCTTCTTCTGGCATCTGCCACCAGTGGTTGTCTGGAGCCTTCAGCAATTCTTCCTTTTCTCGCCTTTCCTGCCAAGAAGGTGCGCCTTGGTCCCTGCAGCTTATTGCCTCCAGCCACTGTCTCCTCTGGGCACTCAGCTCAGGCCCAAGCACTCTCCTGCTCTCTCTCCTTGTTCCACCTCCAGAGGAGCAGCCCAAAGAACTCTTATTTTCCAGCACGTATCACCTGAATGTGCCTTTGACTATTACTAAGAGCCTACACTTTCTTCAGGACTGAAATCCACACTGCTCTCTCCTGGGTACATTTTCACCACTTATCCTTTCTTCCAACTTGACCTGCCAATGAAGCCCAAAACACATGTCAACAACTAAACCATGACTCTGTTTCCCTATGACCCTTGCTCACCTACATAGCTTCCCAGTCAAAGGAATTCAGAATTCAAGTTTGCAGGAGAAAACCTCTTTCTGATGTAAGATGGAGCTCATACTTTTTTTCCCACTTCACGTTGATGAAAGAGCACAAGCACGTGCTTTTGTCTGAGTGAAAAAAAACCCTGACTGTCAAATTCTCAGACTTCATAATCCAGGAAATCATAAGCACTCTAGATTTACAAATGCCATTTATTATGCATCATGAAATAACACTTCTTTTGTCTTCAAAGCTGGGCTATGATCACATGTACCACAGTATCAGACTGTCCTTAGGGTGCTGTTTGCCAAATCAATACATCCACTGCTGTTGTCAGACTTTTATATGCACTGGATCTTGCCAGGAAAACAAATACTCAAACCAGTGCCTAAGGGTAGATTTCTCAAACAAGACCTACCATCCACATTTGACAGCAGATGGCATAAAAACCTACCAGCTGGTCCTGTCCCTTTGCTTTGCTCTAGATCATTTCATGCACTGCTCACACCGGGTAGAGGGCAGCTGGTATGTGCAAAACCCTGTGCAAAGAAAAGATGGCTTATGGTTTCACAGGACTTCTCTTCAGAGTTCTGAGTCAGGGGAAGGAAGAAGATGGAAGTTGCTGACACTGAATCATTTCTGTTTCTACCCCAGTGAAATAAGAGATGACCTAGGAATTTCCTTATTTTTGCAAAAAAAAAAAAAGTTTCCCCCTCCCCCTTTTCTGCTAAGCAGGCATCAGAATGAAGCAAGGAGGGGGAGTGGATCAACCCCCTGGATTTGTATTGTGACACACAGTACTTCGACATTAGACATTTGACATTCGACATCCGTGACCTGTGCGTCACAGAGTGAGAAAGAGGTCTCAGTGTCATGCAGAAAGTCAGGGCTGAGGATCCCACTCAAGCAAGTGGCCTATTACCCTCTGTGTGTTACTTCATGCACTGGGGCTGCAGGAAATAGTGGAATTTATACATTGGCTTGAGCTTCTAGTTATGTGTGAGGGTTGCAAGTTGCTTTTAGAAACCCCAGGTGGCCAGTCTGCTATTTGATGGTCAGCCATGTGCCTGCAGGTAGTTATGTCCTCGTGCCTGATTCTGGGCTTCTCAGCCACAGGCAACTCTATACTGAAAAATAAAACACCACATAAATTTTATACCCTGTGCAGTGCCCTAGGATTGTGCCCTAAGCCAAGATGAGGGCCAAGAAAGGAATGAAGAGTTGTGTGTTTTATATGTTGATCAGAAAGATGTGCCTTGACCTCCAGAAGGATTTGGTACAGTTCACAGGATGGGGAAAGCAGTGACTTGTATCTGTTTACCTCCCCTCCCACCAGTGTCAATCGATAAAGCAGAAACCTCAGCTTTCCTCTCATCATGAGAGCTGGAAGATTCTTCCTCAGCTGTCCTCCAAAGGACACTGTAGATGGTACAGGAGATGGGGGTGTTGCAGGTGACAGAAACAGCCAAGTGTGCTGAGCTCAGTGAGAAGACAGAACAGGGAGCAGATAAAAGTGAAAAGCAAACATGCAGAACAGCAGGAGCAAGTCTGTTGGGGGTTTTGTAAATGTGATGGGGCAACATCCCAGTGCTGTTAAGCACAGATAGTTGCAGCTTTTTCTCTTGTAAGCTCCACTTCATTCCCTCAACACACACATCTTTCCAGTGCTTGCCTAACACACAACTGGGCTGCAACAAATGGTTGTTTCCTGGGAGGAAAATACACACCAGAATGGAGCAGGAAACCACACTGCATGCTCCAGCTGGTCCAGTGATCAGCCCTGTGTGTTGGCCTAGAAACCTGTCTGTATTTTACAGGTACAAAATGCCACAGGTGTAGCCACACCACCCAAGAATGCAGTAGACAATCCTCAATCATTGGCTTTTCCTCTGAAAACCATGGGAGAGGACATGCTGCAGTTATTAACTGTGGCCCTAATTCCCCCCACTGGCTGTGCAAAATCTGTGCATGAGTGTATGTCACTCACAGCTACCTTACCCTCAACATGCAAAGGCGAGAGCTCTCGGGGTGTCTTGCTTCACCATCCTTATTAGCTGCATGCTTACAGCTCCGTTCAGCTGACCAGAGCTGTGAATTGAGAAAGGATTTGCAATAAAAAGTTTCCTTCCCCTCTCACCCTGCCTGCCTGTACAAGTATGTCTGCACACACCTTTTACACGTGCACACTCACACACACACACACAGACACATGTACAAAGGACCAGGGCACAGTGCAATACAATTAAGAAATGCCAATTTTAGCTTTGACTAAATTATATCTTGTCTCAAATCAGGCCACATTTGTGAAGCAAGAATGTTGTGTATTTATCACCCAGCAGCAAGTAATTTCTGCACTATCTAAACATGATGTGAAAGTCAGAACTATATTTTTAGTGATCTTCTGGTAAAACAAGAAAAGAAACAACTTTTAACCTTATCAAAACTTGGTCCTCTGCCTCCAGAGTACACAATTTCAAAATCGTGAGTTAGTGGAAAAATCAAACTGAGGTCCTCAGCCCAAACTGGCTGCAATTTTAATCTTTTCCAATCTTCTATTTAAGCATGAGCTCTCTATGTAGGCCATCACATGCAAAATATGATGACTATGGTCTAGCATGTGGGTCAGGTGCCCTAAGCTACACTGCAATAAATACTGCTAGCAAAATGCTCAAGTTTAGTTTCAGGAGATGGATCTTGTCTAACACTAGCTTTACATTTTAAAGATGTAAATGGGGGGGTTGGGGAGTGGCCTGGATGAAGAGGAAGGCAAGTGAGGTTTGAAGGCATTCACAGAGGAGGTGAGAGAAGCATTAGTGCTGAACTGAAGAGCTGTGTATTCCCAAGCAGCAGCTTTGATGATGATTTTCATTTCACTCCACCACAGAAACTTCTGCTGGTGAATTACTCCATATGCAAGGTAAGAGAGACTGCGGGCGAGTCAAACAGCTTAAATCTCTCTGAATTTGTGATTCTATGTCACTATCTCGTCGCACCATGCTATATAATGTAGTAGAAAACTTAAAAAAAAATGAAACCCGAGTCCCGTCTCAAGAAGCATCCGAACCTGGCGGGACAAGTGCCACTAGAGGGGGCTGGCTGTACACGGCTGGGACGGCGAGGACAGACAGACAAACGCGGCTCAGCCAACACGCCCCGGTGTAGCTGGAGCCACACAAGCTGCAAATCCTGACCAGAACCAGGGGCAGAACCGGAGTGCTGACCTCAGCAGGGCTGCACTGCTGTGCTCGTACTGCTCTCTGCTCCTAAGGGGGGTCTGCAGAGCCGCACCAAGCCCGAGACGAGCGAAGGATCCTCCCGAGGAAGCGATGCCCACACCCCCAGCAGCTCCAGCGGCTGCAGGACACAGCTGCACCATGTGCTCTCTTCCAGCTTGGCACCTTCTCATTCCTCCAAGCTTGCCCACTTCTATTCCTATATTCTCTTAACTCCTTGCATTATTCACGTTTTGGGAAAGACGCACTGGATGCCAGCTCTCTCTGCTGCTGCCACGTTAGCAATGCAGAGTACATCCCTCCGCCCCTGGAGCCTGGCACAGAGGCCAGGAGTCTGGGCCAGAAATCCTGAATGCATTTGGAACTCTTTCAGTCTGGAGACTATTAATCCTGGAAAGCTTTACAGCCAGTCCTAAAATAAAGGAATAAAATTTTTAAAGTTATCCCTAGAGCAGCTCAGTGTTAGGGAACTTTTTTTTTTCCTTTGGAAGACACAGGACTACTGTTCCCTACAGGCATATCTGCTCAGGCAGGATCTGACACGTGGTGGTTCCTCCCTGTGCCTGGCACAGTCCAAACTCTCACTAAGAAGGCAGAGAGTGAAGCAGTGCTGCACTTGAGATACTCTTACTACTACTACCACTACAACTACTCCAGTAGCATGGAGGACAATGTCACTGCAGCTCACAGCTCCTTCTCTGCCAGCCAGCTCCAAACCCAGAGCACAGAAGGTCACACATATCTGTGTTTATCTATGCCTGCAGATAGATAAACTATCTATCTGCATAAAGACATTTATCTATGCCCCTTTGCAGAAGCACCTGCTGTACTCTGTGCTCTGTCCTGTACTCTGCAGTGCAGAGTTCATTTTCCTCACCATGAGCAGCCAGCAACAGGTGAGACAATGCCGAAGGTCGCTGTTAATTTTACTGGGCATCTTGCTAGTTTCTGGGTTATTTGGAATTTCAGCCACAAGTTCCTCAGCATGCTCAAATCTTCTGGAATTACATCAATCCCAAACAAGTATAAAGGACAAGAAAATTCTCTCTTCTTTCTGAACCATGGAGCTTTTCCTTTCCTGTTCCTCTCAAAATCATGGAGTGGTTATTCAGACTGCCTGTTCCATGGTAGGCATTGAAACTGCTGTGGAGTTTCCATACTAGGCATTCTCCTCTGCATGTGAAGCTTTAATACTTAGACAATGGCAATCTTCTTGCAAGCGACACAGTTCCCTGTTTTCTGTGTTTGAATAATCCTTATTATCATTTGCAAAAACTCCTTCAGGTTTTTTCTCTTCACTGTAATGCCCATGAGTTCTGTTAAAACACTGAATTCCCTCTTGCACTTCTCTTTCTGCTACATCATTTTCTGCTTCTGCATTCAAATGTCTCTAATTTCACTCCCAGTCCCCACTGCTGTCTATCCCTATTTCTGGCAGCCTGTAGCTGGGTACCTGTACTGAGATTAATGACTCCAGTGAAAATCCCAGCAGAAACAAGCAGGTGAGTTTTTACTGTGATTAGTACAGAAAGAGGAGAAAGAGTCACAAAGTCACTTCAGCCTTCAGCTCCACAGAAACAAGATTTTGGGTGTGCTAACAAGCTGAAGCCTCACAGCATCCTTGGTTTGGCCTTTGTTCACAGACACCTAAATTGTCCTTGCAGCTCCTCAAGGGACTTGAAGACTCACTGCTGCACACACAGGCGGGTCACTGTTCTGAGGGACGAGGACAGCACTGAGTTCGCTCGAGTTTGAGGAGGAGGAGGGGAAATGGTGTCTGCACAGCTGAGTGGAGCACTCACCAGGATGTGAAAAGCATTCCTCCTTTGGCTGGGGCTGAGGTGGTTTCACTCCTTGTAACCACAGTGGAGCAGAGCTCACCAGCCACAGGTCAGAAAGAAAAAAGTGATGTGTGGGGGAAAGCAGAAGGGCTGATGGGGAGAGAAATGGGGGCTACCATGGCTACACAGTCATCATCAGGCATGCAAGATTCATGGGGCCAGAGAGAGAGGCAGTGCAGAAGGCTGACCTGCCTTTGTGGCCCAATTCTTATACAAGCAGGAGGCCCATGTGCAGAGCTCTGTCCTTGATGTTACTGATGCAATTTATCCAGCAACGATTTGGGACATATAATCTGTCCCATCACTGAGACAGAGGTGTAGCTCTGTGCATAGGAGTGCTTGGATACAAAGAAGGCCTGTGCCATCAGTTTTTCATCTCTCCCTTAGCATTTCCCTCTTCTCTCTCAGAGTCCCATCTGCCTTTATTGTGCTGTGTGTCCAGCACTTGTGAAAAGCCATTTCCAGACTTTCCAGCCTCTAGTCAAATATTGACTTTTAAGACAATTTACATTATTGACAATCAAGAGACACAGCAAAACCAAGGCACTTCCAGCTGAAGGTTATGAAAACACCAGGTTTGGGCAAGTCCCATAGGGTCATACTGGGAAGTCCCTTTCCTGTTCAGTCCAGGTTGTAGCTGCGAGTGTTCCACAGCCAGGGAAGAGTCAGGCACTGGATTTAGTGCATCAGGGCCCAAAGCCTGTTACACACTTATGGTATAAATCCTTCCATATAGAAAATGTTTGCCTTGGAATAGGAAAAAGTACAATGTTTGTTACAGAGTTCAGAACAAACCCCTTCAATTGTAGCTGTGAAAAAATGCTGAATTTTGTAATTTAATCAAAGATGTGAAAATACATCACACTTAATAATCATCTGTCTTGTTAAGTGAATTGTAATAAAATCAGAGGGGTTTGATTTTTTTAAAATTAAAGAAGCATTTGAGTCTCACTATGTTTGTATGTTGTATCTCTGGTACAGAAACCATGTGGGAAACAACAGGAAGAACCAACTAAGCCCTTACTGAGCAGTATGGTGGTTAAGACGTGGCAAATCAGAAGCTGGAGCTCTGATCCCTGTTCTGTTGCAGGCTATCTAAGGCACTTAGGCAATGTGCTTTTGTTTGTTTGAAGTCTTAGTGTTTAGAAAAACATCAGACATTTCAGATTTGGGGACTGCAACTCATTAAAAATACAGGTTTTCTTCCTACAGTAAACAAAATGTGTTTACAAGAAATACCAAGATTTATTTGCAAGACCTTCTATAGCTTGCAAAAACGTTGCAGTTTTGATGAATAGGTCCTGTATGTAATTTGTGGTCCAGGAATAAAGTTATATATTTTTTTATATTTTTTTTAAAAACCAATGATGAGCCGTATCATGTAAAATGACATAGTGCTAGCAGAGCAAAAAAATCTGATCCCTCTCCAAGTATCACTGGAGGAAACACAGGGTCAGCATATAACTTCATTGATTTTACATATGGATGAATCTGCCTTTCATTTTGATTCAACTATATATACATTGATACCAAACAGACCTTTCAGAGCTGAAAGCACTGATACCATCACTGCTCCAGCTGAGTCTCAGGTTGTACAACAGAAAAACATAACATGACATGTTGCATTTCTTAACTATTTTATCCCATTCACAGTTCCTCTGCTGCAATCCAGATCACTTTCCACAAGGCATAGGAGACGAGGCTCAGTCTGAGACATGAGGTTTCTGTACTATAATGATGAGCAAGCATGGAAACAAAAGGGAAGTTTTCCAAATCTAAGTATGTTCCTGTAATGATGAGCTGAAGTCCTTTGCCATATCAAGGTCTGCTGCAGCAATCACAGGCAGTAAAACTATGGTGGAGAACAAACTGGATCATAAACTTTGCATCATCCTTCTAAAAGTATGTGCACACAGCCACAGCAGCTCAACCTCCTCACTCACAAATGCAGATTAAAGAAATTATCTGGCCTCAAAATGGCTGTGGTTCATCACTAGAGAAGGTGCTTAAAAGTTCCAGCTCCACTTCAGCGTAGGCCCACACCACTGCAGAGAAGTAATTACTCTGGCCTTAATGCACAGTCTGCATGGCTCCCATGGGGGAAGAGGCAGGCATGCCAAAAATAGAAAGATGTGCTGTACAGTGGAGTGAGGTGGAGAAAGAGGGGAGAAAATGATTCTGCAATTCCCAGAAATGGAGCTGACATAATTTCGTCTCAGCTGTGAGCCTCAGGTCCATCCCCGTTCTGAACAGACTGGCTTGACACACGGCCACAACATGAAGAGGTAACACACATTTGTCTGGAGGACAGGTGGCAGTGTAAAATCCTAGGAACCTCAGATACAAGGAAATATTTTCATGCCTGATAAATCTCCCTTAAAAGTGGTTTCACGGTCATTCCGTTACACTTGATATCTGGATTTGAGCAAACCATGACATAACCCATATTGTGCAATGGCCACCTCTGATCAACATTCATTTCATGGGAAAGAATGGACCACTCATGAACTTCCACTCTCCTAATACCTGTACAATTTCTGACTGGGGGTCATCTCTTGCTCACAATACTTCTTGGGGGAGGCAAGGAAATAGGACATATTTCTGTATTACTCATCCAATAATTTTTTCTTGTTTTCTGTCTTTAGTATCTAGGCATTTTTCTTTTGGGTTCTTTCTGGAGAAATAAATAGCAGCCACATGAGTGATCTTCTTGGGTTAATTCTGCATATTATTATTATGGAACAAAGGGTGTATGAAGTTATTTTTTGATTGGAGGAATTTTAGTGGAAGATTCAAAATCTTGGCAAAGAAGAGGGCTGGTTCTTCGCAGAGTTCAAACACACAATTTTTAAGTAACTTGAGATATCACTACACTTTTTTAGGCTCTTCACACCAGCCTTGACCACATTACTGTTGTCCTAATTCCTATTTGGTGAATTAATAAACCAAGCTGGTATGTACATAAAAAATGCTATGTGTTTCTCATAGTGCACTTTAAGTTCTAGACACAATTGTATGTACAGTACTTTTCTAATGATAGTTTAAATACCTGGGTTATCTGGAAAAACAGGAATGTGGGTATCTGAATGTATTAGACATATATATAAAGATAGCATCGACATTGAGGTCAGCAAAGAAAAAGTCTCACATGAATATTTTTTTTTCTACAGGTTCTATTGGGTGGGTCCCCATTTAAATTTTTATCTCACCAACACTTCACACTGCTTAAAAAAAGCCATACATGGTTTACAAATCTTTCCTTATCATATAAATCAAGAGTATGTGAACACATATGGTCAATTGAGGGAATGATTGTATTTTGCACAGGAATATTCAACTTACAGCTATCGTCAAGATTCTTGCAAAGAGTGGCTGGGTCTACCCTACCCACAGCTGCTCCTGGTTTGCAATTACCATCTACTGTTTTTGTTTCAATGAGACTTTCCCATAGGACAGGATTAAGAAGGGGGAGAGGGGACAGTGAATCTTTCAAACTTACTCAGTGGCACAATTAATATCCAAGTATGGTCCAGAGCATTATGATATACAGATCTGTTTTCATTTTCCATTGTTAATATACCTGAGGTTCTTGATGTTATTAGGAATAAAGTTAGTATCATCATAGGCAATATCCAAATACTAGAGATCTTCTAATAAAAACAACCTACAAAGAAATAAAATAGAATGATGAATTAGAAATTAAAATTAGAAATTACAGAGAATCATGGAGTCAGAAAAGTACAGACTGAAGGGGACCTCTGGAAGTCATCTAGTCCTGCTCTGCAGCTCACAAAAGAAGTACTGAAAGTTTTCAAAACAGAGGTCTGCTAGAAGTACCTTAATTTAAGTAACTTTTCTAACATTTTATAGTCTTATATAATTGGCTCTATACACATGATGACTCAGAAAAGCAGAGAGGGTGAGGATCACATTTTTAAAAACTTTGGGAAAATACTGGATTATTTTTTTAGGTCAAGAGTCCTGTGCTCCTGAGGGAGATATCTGAAGGTCTAAACTGGTGCTGCTCTGGGTGGGGTTTGGCCAGAACTCCCTTCCAGCCTGAATCTATAACTCTGTTGTCCAAAGATAGTCTTTGCCCAGGCTAAAGCTTTACATCTGTTACTAAACTGTAAAATTTCAGCTTTACATGACTTCTGTGAAGATATGGAAAATAAGCAGCACACACCTGTGTAGGAAAGAAGAGTAAGTTATTGAATGACAGATTAAGGCAGACAAAGGTAACCATTAAAGGGGTCAAGTCTGGAAGATAAAACAAAAAGTAGGCCCAAAAGAGACATATAAATTGAATCAGCTTAAGACTGCCCTCTGTAACCTTCCTAAGGCATACTGGATATATTCACTCAGCTAGTCAAGTTCTGGACTATATTCATCCTTTAGAGAGGATCCAAACCATTCAAACATGCAATCCAAAACATTTCCAGAACCCAGGCACAGAAACTCTTCTTCAGCTTGTTGCTCTTTTATCAAATTCATTCTTTCATTTCTAACTAATGTTAGCTTCTAACAGCTAATTTCTAGCTGTAGGAAGCTTTATACAAACTCTGACAGGAGAACACTGATTCTGCATTCTTATTGTTACGTGCACTGTCTCAAACTGCATAGATCCTGAGATAATTTTTAACTATTGCCTTATATAATTTGAAGCACACTTTAATATATATAATCTGCTATCTAGTTCTATATAAACCAGAATTTAATCATTTTCACAACAGACACACAATTAAGTGTATCTAGGCAACGTACACTACCTATTAATCCCTGTAGTATTATCAAATATAAATCTAAGGGTTCCAATATATATGACAAAATCTAAGGGTTATAATAAAGACATAGGTGAGTGTAAATAATGAAGATTGCTATAATGAATTATAGTTATGTATTGCATTGGAGTTCAGAATTTTCTTATATCCCTGTCATCTGCTTTCCAAGGAAAACAGTGCTTCAGTGCTGAAGATTTCCCAGGGTAGTAACAGATAGCAACAGATAACTATAGTCAGAGTAAGCAAGCATTGTCTGTATTTCATTAAAATTAAAAACCCAAATGAAAATCCTTCTTTGTGTAAACAAAAATCCACAACACATGGCTGTAAAGATGAAAAAACATTTCCAGAAGAAATGAAAATCCAATTCAGACATTTTCACTGGTAGCTGTGAAACATTCAAGAGATGTAGTATGAACAAGATAGTCTGAGGAAAAACTGATGTCTAGGTCCCAAGTGGAAGTGTTGTGTTGCTTCTTGTAGCAGAAAATTGCTTTTAGCCTTCAGGGTATATTCCTTAAAGAAGCATTGCTCGTGTTGCTGTGTTCAAGAGTCAATAGCAGCTTTCATTTAAAGTATCTTTTGGAATTGTAACCTCATTGACAGAAAAGTGATCTTGTATTTCTTACCCTTCCACTGAAAATGAAGTGCTTAGAATGATTTAAAACTAATATTAACTTAATATTAGAGTAGCTGTAGGGATAACTGATTTACATAGTTTTTTTTCTGTAGTAGCCTTGCCTTAAATTTTCCACTGTTTATTTATTCCTTCTTTTGTCTCACCCCCTTTTGCCATTTCCTCTGTACCTTTACTGTGTCTCATCTTCTTTCTGATGCATCCTGCATAATTTTCATGGCACTTGCCCAGCACTGCACCTATTGTGAAATTATAATTCAACCCCAGTTATGTCAGCACCATTCGAAGTAGTTGGTTTGACATTTTGCTGCCTATGTAGACAGGAAGGCTTGCAGCTATGCCTGGCAAAGACCAACACCCAGGATTGTTATTCTTATGAACTAGATTTGGGAAGTACCTATCATCATTCTGGTCTCTTGGGAAACTTGCTTTGGAGGGAACCAAACCTCTTGTCAATCCATGCAAACCTGTAGTTATGGGCTGCAAGTGTATTTGCCCATGGGTGTTATCTTGGCTAAGCAGATAGGCATATCTCTTTTGGAAGCATATGAAACAAGAATAAATGTGGTCAAACAGGCTGTGCATTGCCAGGCTTCAGCTGTGTCTGAAGAAGTTGGATTTGAGTTGGATTTGCACTTGACCATGGCAAATCTAATGAAGTCTGGGTTGTATTTTATGTTGGATTTTGAAGAGGCTCTGAAATACATGTTCATTGCTGAGGGAAATGTCTGTTTGCCTGACTAGCCCTTGACAACTGCCAGACCCTTCTTTTCCATTTTCATTATTTGTACTCTTCACTGCTCTAGCAGGATAATTGTCTAAAAAGCCTTCCTGCTGAAGATAAGAGAAAAAAGACATTTATAATGAGGCATCCTCTGGCATCCTTTGTGACAAAAAGATCATGTGAGAAATTCTCCATGCCCTATATGCATTTTTCTTGTCCAGAGAATATGCACCAACAATTAAGCATCTCAGTGCTGCCAATCACAAAATATGTTTGTCTTTTTTTTCAACATAAGTGCAGTTCTCCTACACACTGTACTGAATGATGTGTTGTATCCAGTAGAAGAGTTGGCTCAGAAGCAGGAAGGACAGGTTTTCAGAGGCACCTTTTGAATTTAATGAAGAATGAATGAACAGTGTTTGTTCTCCTGCGTGTGAAATATGGCTATTTGTACCACTGTCAAGTCCCTGTTCAGAGATCCTGAATCCATTTGCAAGCTGTCATGTGCCAGTACAATGAGACCTTTCACCTGAGAAGTAGATGGGGCTCCTTTGGTGAGTGTTCCCCTCCCCTCATGCTCCACAGTGTTCCATGTATCACCTAGACCTCATGCTACTCCTACTGAATGGGAAAGGCAAATTAGGAAAATCCCATATAAAAAAAGCACCATGGAAGAGATGTGTTTAAAGTGTGATTGCAAAAGTGAGGTCAGTCATGGTCAATGAACAGGGAATTGTGGAAGGAACAAGGGAATTGGCTTCTAGAAATTGTCTCAACAGTGACTGCAGGATTGGACCCTTCACAGAACTTCAGTCACAGGCAGCTTCACAGAATTCCTTGTTCTTTTTATAGGTGTTGTTTGCACGCCTGTGGTCACGAGGTGGATAATGTGCTAAATTGTCAGACTTGCTTTAAGTCTATGAAGAACTGATGAAGCTGGTTGAGACAAACTTGAGCTGGGCCCCTTGGTTACCTAGAACCTGCCTCAAGGAAGGGCTGCCAATGAAACAATGCCTGGAGTGACCTCTGACAGAGGTCAGACAGCCTTTACAGCTGCCTCAGCAGGTGGAGGATGACCCAAGTGTTCTTTCTACCTCTGGTGGCAACTGTACATTCTGACTGGAAGTAACAAATGCCCTCATTATTTGCATGTAAACTTTTGCTCCCCTAAGAATGCAAATGGAAAGTGAACATGCCTTATATTTATGACTGCGGTCACCAAAACTCCACCTATAACATGCAGTTGTTCCACCTCACCAGGAAGAGCCAAAAGTTATAGTTATAATATAGGCAAGGGGAGTTCCAGGACCAGAAGAAAAAGGAAAAAAAAAAAAAAAAAGATTATGGGTGGGGAAAACCTCTGTCTGCTTTGGATTGGTCAAGACTGTGTCTCTCCTCTGCCCCTGAAGGGATGCTCAGGTGAGCTTTGCACCTTCAACTACACTGGAGCAGATATATTATATATAATATATTATATATAATTTATATATAATTATCCATCACTGATAGATCTCTGTTACTGTACCTTTGGCAGTGACATACACTAACACTCTGTGGTTAGTACATTTATCACTGACAACTCTGAACCTGCTTTCCGGTTGCTCCAATAAACTGCACTGGTTTTGAACCTGGATTGTAAAAGTTCTTTCTTAATTTGATGAGGCTGATAGTGCCAAATTTGCTATAATCAGAAATTAAACCCAGACACACCCAGCCCTCTGATATCTGAGGACCAGCTGGAGTGCAAGGGGCTTCATTTTCTTCCAAATTTCTATATCCTTAATGCAATAGTTGGTTTGAGGCCTAGTGTCCCATACCACTGGGGTGGGTTGACCCTGGCTGGATGCCAGGTACCCACCAAAGCCACTCTTTCACTCCCCTCAGCTGGGCAGGGGGGAGAAAATATAACAAAAGATTCCTGGGTTGAAGTAAGGACAGGGAGACATGGCTCACCATTTGCCATCATGGGCAAAATTTGACTTGGGGAAATGAACTGAATTTATTTATTACCAAGTGGACCAGGGCACGGTAATAAGAAAAAACTCAAAATCTTAAAGCGTCTGCTCCCCACCCCTCCCTTCTTCCTGGGCTTAACTTCACTCCTGATTTTTCTACCTTCTTCCCCTCAGTGGTGCAGGAGGACAGGGAATGGGGGCTGTGGTCAGAAGCTACCACAAGTAATGAAGGGCTTGGTCTTGGCCAGCAGTGGGTCCATCCTAGAGCTGGTTGGCATTGGATCTGTCAGACATGGGGGAAGCTTCTGGCAGCTTCTCATGGAAGACACTCCTTTAGCTCCCTCACTACCAAAACTGTGCCACAGGAGCCAAATAAAAACACTGTGTCAAAGGTTTGTTTCATACACCTCACACTGGAGCTGGGCTCAGGGCTTTGCCACCAGGGCTGTCTCCAAAGACCTCATTTTGGAGAACCATTGGGTCCTGAGCTACTCCCTGGTTTCTGAGCAGCACTGCAGACAAAGTCATTTAGATGTGAACATTTTATCAACAAAGAAATAATTGGTAAATGATCCTTCACTCAGTCTCTTTAGCTCCACAATGTTGATGCTTAAAAAGGCAGGCTCTTTTCTTGGGACCTGCTGAGGGAGAAGTCACGCTTTGTATCTCTCTACTACAGCTTAGGTCTCAAAGAAAGCCGGGACCATTGGCTTATCTCCCTGACTTTGCTGCCCTCTGCCAGTGTCTGACAGCTTCCAGCTCTCAGGTGGCCACAGTCCACCCTCCACAACATTTCTGCCACTTTTCCAATCAACAACCTCATTTTGTTACAGCCCCACTTTCTACGCTCCCCTGGGAGGGAAAAGATAGTGACACGACAAAACACTGTCTTTTTTCCACCCCAGGGCTTCTGCTCTTCAGTCTCAGTCTCACACTTCATGAAGCACAAAGAATTCCATCCACCAAGATGATGGAAGTGCCATTGCTGAAGAGTTGCTTGCTGATCAATGGGCATGCTGCTGTGTAAATATCTTTCAGGTGTGATAGTTACATTTGGAGAAATGATCCTTAAACAAACTTTGCTGCAAGCTCTTAAGATTCCTGTAATGCTTACTATATAAATACACAATCTCTAAATAGCATTCATCAGTAATATGCACTATTAGAACAGGAGCCAGCACAGCAGAACTTTGATTCTGTATAAAAAGGTTTTTCTGTCATTTTTAAAATGGCTTAAATCATTGAATCACAGCTCTAGTAGTGAGCCAGAAATATTTACATCTGTTTGGGCAGGGTCAGACTGGAACTGTATTGTACATAAACAGATTTTACCAGACTTTCAAAATAATATTCAACAGTATTAATAATATTCAACAATATTAATATATATATTAATAATATAATAATATTCAACAATATTAATAATATCAAGGGATATTATCTGATTTTACAACCTTACTTCTTTAACTGACTTTTCTTTACTATTTTTGTACTGTTAGAAAAGTATTACTTTTATTATAGTATTGTTACTCCTTTTAATTTAACATGATATAATGATGTATATATTTGTGTATATATTATATATACAATATATATTATATGTACTATATATAAGTATATATGTTATATATATAATGCATATACAATAATTGTATATATAATACACAATATTACAGTATGACAGTATTCTAACAAAATGAATATTCCAATTACTTACCATTTCTCTCAAAAATCATAAAAATAATTTTGATTTATTTTCTTTCTCTTTGCCTGTTTCATTGACTATGTCAAATGAAGATTGACGAGTTTTGGCTATTTAGATGCACCTACGGAACTACAGAATCTAGATGGAAAAAACCCCAAACTTGATTTGGTCTCTTTATCTCAGTCATAGGGACAGCATTGTTTTTCTATGCTACAACTTTATTCTACTGTGCTGATCTGTAAAAAAAAAAAAAAATTTGTAAAATTTATGAGATCTATTTTTTTTACAGTGGCTCCTGGGGCCTGAGGTTGTTGACAGAAGTCAGTGAACCTGCACAGATGCCAGGGTTCTTCTCTACAGATCTGTTTTCAGGAGTGGTGCCTAGTTTCCATCTCATTTATATATTACTTAGGTTAAAAATGTTATAATTAGAGATCATATTATTGTTTTTAGCATTTATTTTTAAAGGTTAGTCCTTAAATATTTAATGAATAGCTACTTTATATAAACTGGAAAGAGCTTTTCATTCACTTATATAAGAAGCACACAAAATGCCAGGCATATTTCTGAAGCATACTGCAGGGCAAGTCCTTTGTTTTAATTAGAAATCCCTGATGCCTATAAAATAATATAAGCCAAGATATTTCTTTTCACAGGATTGTATATTCTGACAAGAGCATGACCATCCCCCAAAATGTCATTTTTTCCCCATTTTATCTGAATCCAAGCTGTACCTCACTTCCCCTATGGTCTGACTCCATGTGATCCAATTTTATTTTTCTTGACACCAGCAGTTTTTCATGTTATGTCTCATATTTTCTGATGAGCTAAGGGGAACGCCTCAATTATCCAGTGGATAGTATTCAAATCTGATAGGTGGAAGGCTCAGCTTCCAGGACCTGCCAAGAGGACTCTTCCCCAGTTTACACGAAGAGCTTCCAAAGAGATGCAGGTCCTATGGATCATACTGCAGGCTCATTCACACTGCTTTGCACTGGTGGGTGAACTGCCAATCTGTTTTATTCTGTGTTAATTTGAGAGAACACCTGGTATTTGTAAGTATTCACCACAGAAACTGCCTGTGCAGTTTACCTTTGTCAACATTCTTCCTTGGTGTAGACAGTTTAGACAGCAGCTTAGGAAGCAGAGGTCTGTGGAGCAGCTTTGGTTGCTCAGCCATTGCCCTCTTAGCCTTTGTTCCTGACAGATAAATAAAGATATTTCAAAAATCAGAACAAATCTCACAATGCAAAGCAAGAGAAATGATCTCCTCTAGTTTAAGGTGCTGGCCTATGAATGCCTGCCAAGATAACGCTGGTGATAAAAGATGAGAAGCAGCCAAAAAGGGGATTTGTTCTCTTGGTGACAGATTTAAGTTTTTCTAGTTATCATTGGTATTTAAGGATATAAATCAATGACACTAATTTTTTTTAAAAAAACAACCCCAAACCTATTCCATTAGCTTCAAATGCTTGCATTAAAGAATGTTATTCAGCACTTGGGGTGGTCCTGTGCGGGGCCATGAGTTGGACTTTGATGATCCATGTGTGTCCCTTCAAGATATTCTATAATTCTATGATTTATTATTCTACAGCTCTGTGACTTCTGTCACAAAAGGTGAGGCAATTAGAGATTTTAGTCTCTCAGCCAAAGGAGGAACAGTAAAATAGAGAAATGCCCCATGCCAGCCATTGTGAAAGATCCCAGAAACAGCTTTCTGCTGGATAAACAGTTTCAATGAGAGCAACTAGTAACCCTGGGAAAAAGCCAAATCTGCAAGTAGTAATTTTATTCTTCTTTCTAGTTTCCTATTAGTTTATGAATGCATATAATGACACTGATTTCAATCAAAGAATCTCTGATTTGGTTTCAGAAATCCTCTTATTAGTAGTCAATTTTAGCAAATCTCTGAGTCACTGTAATTTTCAAGACTATTTATATCCTAAATTGCAGAATGTGTTGGTTAGGTTTTTTTTCCCTGTAGGGCTGTAAACATCTTCGACATTGTACAGTATAAAGACTCAGTCCTAAAGAACTGGGGATCAGAAGGAAAACACAGAAGGGAAAGCACTGATGAAGGTGACTTTGAAGAGAAACTGATAGTGCCACCAGAAGCTAATAGCTTACAGAAAAATTTACAAATATTAAGAAAACTGTTGCATACACCTAGAAGCAAGGACACCTCTAGGCAATTTTTTTTTCTCCAGTAATTTGATTTGAAAGTAGATAAACTTGAGACTTCAGCGCAATTTTGCACGTGGACAAGGTTAATTTAAATCAAGTGCAGCATTATATAAAATTGTGATGTAAAATAAAACAAATACTGTGATGAAAAGAAAAAAGACAGTCCCGGTGTGAATAATGAGTTCAGACTTGACACTTTGCTGCTGGGCTTGAATGGCACTTAAACAAGGGGCTGGGGAAAGGAAGAAATGGGGGAAGTTTAAAAAGGAAGTCTGGAGTTCAATTATAGCCCTGCTGAGTTTGAATAAATGGACAAACATCACAACAAGATGAGGTATAACGACACAAAAATGGTTCCTGATGTTAACCAGAGGCTGGGGACAGTATCCTTGCAATAGACTGGAGGCACAGAATGAAGAATATATAATATCTAAATAAAACCCCAAACCAACAAACACCGAACAAACCAGTAACAACTGTAACTCTCCTCCCTCCCCCACTCCAAGACCTCTTAAAGAGCCAAAGAAGTTGAATTTGAGGAACAGGAACAAAACACTCTATAATTATGCTTGTACTTGATAAACTCCAGCTTGGCATTCCAGTCTTTTCCTCTTCAGGATAACATTTCTGGCACTTGCCACACAGATATTGCACAGGGAGTAATTCAGCTTGGAAGATCCCTCAGGAGGTCTCTAGTCCAAGCTCCTGCTCACAGCAGGGTTGAACTATAAGCTCTGAGCAGGTTACTCAGATCTGTGCTGAAGGATGGAGACACCACGACTTTCTGGGCAACCTCTGGGCCTCCTTCCAACACGGATAAAAACCAGGACACAGAGTACACACTTGATTAGGGCACACATCTAAAGATAAGTGTTTTCTCTCATTTTAGGTAACCTCTGCTGAAAGAGGCTGACAGATCAAGGGTGGTGAGAAATGGTTGCAGAATTGGTTAAGTTACCAATGCCAAAGGAGCACTGCCTGCAAAATTCCAAGGGGAAGAACAGACTGGAGAGAAATGAGGGCCTAGGACGGAAGTGGAGTGGAAGAATTCCTGAAGTGAGTGCACACAGCACAGCTCAGAGACAGGGAAGGAGGTGAAAACACAAGTGGAAAAATGAAGTTATAGAGACTCATGAGAAGAAAACAGGAGACTCAGTGGGGGGAGTGGAGGAAAAGCAAAGTAGACAAGAAACCCTAGTGTTTCTGGCAGGGAGGAAAAATAGAGGTGTTCAAGCTGCTAGAGAGAGAAAGCATAAAAGCATGTCGGAGGGAGAGGCAACATGATTTTCTCATGAGATAAAGCTGACCATTGTATCTGGTGAGATTTTAGGTAAAAATCAAAATGAAACCAGACGAGAATCACAGAATATTCTGAGTTAGAAGGGGCTCATACAGGGATTGAAACCATTACCTTGGTGCCACACAAACATGTCTGTAGTTACTGCTGTGGGTGCAATTTAGTTCAGGGCACCAGGCAGTTGAGCCACCAAGGTCATCAGTGCTGCAGAAGGGAGAACAGAAAACTGGTAGTGAGGAAATTGAGCTTGGTGAAGGATGCAGGAGCAAAGGAAGGATGTTCATGAGCCCTGCCAGGTTGCTCCTTACTGTGGGAGAAGAGCAAAGCCAGGGACTGAAGAAGGGGGGAAAACAATTCCCGGCAAACATATGAGGATCAAGAGAAACCTGGACACAGCTGTATTATACTCTAACCATGCACAAGTACCAGGAACCTTCTGCTGCACGGTATCAAAACCGGGCTAACACTGATGAGCAGAAAGCACCTGTTCTGTGCGATACACACTGTTCTGTGTACCAGCTTGGAGCACAACCCCTCACTCAGGTACCCTTTAACAGCGGGTTTCCCCGAGCCACGCGGGGACTGCCCAGTGTCACACCCCAGGCCGGCCTCGGGGACGCTCCCGGTGAGGGGGGCGTGTCCTGGGCGTGTCCGGGGCGTGTCCTGGGCGTGTCCGCAGGGCTGGGCGGGGCCCGGGCGGCG